>NC_041381.1:367046899-367057568 GCF_002162155.2 Triticum dicoccoides | reverse complement strand
TGCCACAGTCGTGTGTCTCAGCGACACCACATAAAGGGCTTATAAAGTAAATAATAACAAGCAATGCCACAGTCGGGCGTCTGTGCGACGCCACATAAAGGGCTTATAAAGTAAATAATAACAAGCAATGCCACAGTCGTGCGTCTCAGCGACACCACATAAAGGGCTTATAAAGTAAATAATAACAAGCAATGCCACAGTCGGGCGTCTCAGCGACACCACATAAAGGGCTTATAAAGTAAATAATCACAATGAATATCCAGGAGGTAGAACCATCCCAGGGATACTCAATGATATAATGGGTTAGTCCATAATAATAATAATCGTAATCATCACAAGTCACAAGTCACAATCCAAGTTCTGGTTTAACAATTTCTCCTCTGAAGACCGACACTAAGACCGACACTTGGCCCGTCCCAGACTGTAGTCCTTAACCATGGACACGGCTATTCGAATAGATTTAATCTCTGCAGAGGGTGTACTCTTTACCCACGAGCAACGGATTCCTTTAGTCCATCAAGACTAATTCCGTCTATGGCCTTTTAGTTGAAAACACACCTAACTTGCACACACCAGCTTAACTCACCGGTGTCTGGAATCACCCACGACACCTGTCAAGCAAAACTCTAAGTGGGGAGGCTACAACCTCGCGTAGCATGGGATCAAATTTATATCGCGCGCTCTAAGGGGTGGCCTCCCCTCTCAGTCCCAACCGGAAACACCCATGCCACCGGACCAGGTGGCCTGCCTACCGGTTACAACCGATATCTTCCACCATGGCCTCTCTGTACGGTGTGTGCTAGAAAGGGGTTGACGACTTACTGAACCGTACCCTACCTGCGGTAGAGACAAGTGGTAGTACGAGACAAGTATGGGGGTTACTGGAACAAGACTCGATCTATGGTCGACTCAGGAGGTTTATGAATTTCTTGCATGACATGCATAACAAATATATTTCAACCAACAGAATCACCGCTTATTATACCTTACTATGCCATACCGGACATAACCGTCCCGACGGAGACCGACGACAAGCTCACGCCTACCCAAGGCAGACGCTTTCCCAAATTCCTTCCGGCATGCATGCAAGGCACATGAGGATGATTACCATCACAAGTGTGTTCATTTCCAACAGCATGGAAATCACTAATATGCATCCATGCAAATGATCATATCACATGAAATAACAAGTCCTCTGAAATGAGGTGGTGTTATAAACGTGTCAACGAACACACCAAAAATATTAGGCCGGGGTTCAGAATGCTTGCCTTCAAGTTGTGGGGTGGTGATGTGCATCCTAAAACTTTTGAAAGTCTTTCTCCTCTCTCCAAAATCCTATTTAAAAATATTTTTGAATCAATATATAGTTTCAAGAACAGTACCAAAAAGCTGTCTCAATTTTTTTGAAATAAATCTTAAAATAAACTAGACAAAATTTTAAAGAGGACAGAAAAAGAATCAATCAAAAATACTTCTCTGTTTAAAAGTTATAAGGGTTTTAATCCAGGGACCTTTCTGTAATGAAACAGAAAACTCTCAGGGGGCAGAACAGAAAAGTGCAGAAAACGATTCAGATTAGAAAGCGCATTTGCCAGAATACGCTTTCAGAAAACGGTTCCAAAAAAAACAGAGTGGCTGACGGGCAGGTCCCACCCGTTAGGTTTGAATATTCAAAAGAGGCGGCAGAGCTCGTCGGCGCCCGAGAGCTGCGGAGGTCGCTGGCGGCGATCCACGGCGAGGCAGGGGGATCGAGGAGTACCTCCGTGTTCAGTGCATCCTTCTGCATCGGTGGGTGGTGGTAGTGGTCGCTGGCGAGCACCACGTCGACGGCGGCCCTTGCTCCGGCGGACGGTGGTTCGGGTAGTCGTGGGCCTCGTCGGAGAGAGCTGCTGGGGTCAAATTGGAGTGGGGTTAGTCTTCTAGAGACGCCATGAGGCTACAGGCAAGCCTAGGGTGGTGGAGGAGCTCTCACCAGCGAGAATGCTGCCGGAGCCCGAGGCGGATGGAGGTAGCCGGAGTTGAGGAAGAAGGGCCCTCGAGGCTCTTCTAGTGGCTGGGCGGGGTCTGGTGAGGTGGTGGAGGTGTGCGGGGGCGAGAGCAAGCTCGGAGGCGTTATTTATAGCCGGCCCGAGGCGGTTGCCGTGAACGGGATAACTCCGGCGAGCGATTACGGCGGCGTTGTGGCTGGACAGTTGGTTTAGGGCTTGAGCATCGACTAGACGGGGTACTGACTCCACTCCGGTGCCTAATTCAGCAGGGCAAGGGCGGTTACGGCCTGTCCCCAACGGAACGGTCGTGCGGCACGTCGGCGGCAAAGAGCGCGCCCTGCGCGTGCCAGGCCACGACGACGGTGCTGCATGCGTGCGCTGGCATGGGAGATGGCCATGCGGAGCTCCTAGGTGGCTTGGGCGGTGCCGAACGGTGTTGTGCTGTAGGGTGCCTCCTGTTGGCCGCCACGGGAGGTTCTGCCGCCGCGGAAGACGCCGGCGCAGGCGGGCCAGGGTGCCACCGACGCCAGGAACCAGCCAAGCACGCGTGCGGTGCTCTGGACAGGGAGGAGGGGCCGTGCGCAACGCGCCAGGTGCACAGTTGACATGTGACAGAACACTGACGAAGAAACGACACTGAATCAACTGAAACTCTGTTTTTTTCTGAAAATGCATAGTAACAGTGCTGGCCAGGTGTTCGACAGAATGATTCTGGTATGTGGGAGGTTCTCCTTGAGCTGATCTTTGGTGGGGTGGCCTCTCATTGCATCTGGGGGCTGCCTGGATTTTGGTAGAATTTTTGGAGAAGGGGAAGTATGAATTTTACCAAATTTGACAAATCTGGTCCAAACTTGCAGAGGCTGAAACTTGAAAATTTTGAAAAGAGGAAGAGTGGATCTTGATGGTTCAAGGTTGTGGGTGCTAAGGACTATCCAGAGGAGTTGATTTGAGATCAAAACTCAAAGGAAATTAGGTACTTCCTTTGTAAATAACCTAGGCCTAAAATAATTGACAGAAATGTTTTGGGAAATAAAATAAATGGAATAAAATCCAAAAATGATTTGGACTTGTTGGAACAGAATGTTAGGATTGCCCCAAGTGGAAGGGAGTGGTCTTGGAAGGATTTACTACATGAGGCATTGTAAAACCATGGGTGGTTTCAATATAAGATAAGTCCCAAAACTCCTAGGGTTTTCTCTTAAAGAAAATAATCCCAAAAAAATAAATTTGAGAAGGGAACAAACAGAAGAAAGGTTTTTAATAACCAAACACCAATGTTGATGAAGATACCAATATAAAATCCTTGCCAAGGGGAAAAAGTCTTGAGAGGGAAGAGAGTCCAATAAATTTGGGAAGTATTTCACTTGAGGTAAAAACTCCAAGGTAAAAAGGAAATGTTTCAAAAAAAATCAAAAGGGAGTCCAGAAAATAAAAGTTTTTAATTTCCTGGCAAAGTTTTTATTAACAAAACAAGGCTAATATTTTGGGGTGTCACATGGGCCCCGCCGACTGGTGGGTCCCGCCGGCTGCCCGGCCATTGGTCGACAGGCCGGCCCCACCGCATGGGGGTCTTGTCGGGGGCTGGTTACTGTTGCCTCGCCTCTAATGACGAGTGCTTTGTCGAGGTAAGCATGGCTACAGTGTCGCTGCCTTGCGGGCTCTCACTGTATCCTTACCTCGTCTTGTCTCCTTAATGGTGTGCGTGCCCCGACGAGGGGAGCAAGCCGGCTATAGGAAGCTGGCCCAGCCTCAGGCCGGCTGGGGGAGGTCAGGCCACCTTCGGATGTCTCTCTGACCGAAGGGCCCCGCCGCCTACGGGCCGTACTGGCAACCCGTCGTGGATGGCGTCATGATCCGCATGGCAACAGTGCCTCGTCAGAGGGGAGATGGCTGCCCCGTACGGCGTACTGTAGCCATGCGTGTTCCGGGATTCGGGGGTGGCAGGATCCACTGTAGCCACGCCCTGTCCCATCACCGTTATGGGGGATGGACTTTAGGGTGCGGTCCATGGCCGCCTACGAAGGGCCGGCTTCTTGGAGTCGGCCCTTCTGCGGCCGGCTTCTTGGAGTCGGCCCTTTTGCGGCCGGCTTCTCGGAGCCGGCCCTATCGTGACGTCCTCCAAGGGTTTTTATGGCCGGGCCGCCTTCCACCAGCCGGCCTATGTGATAGCCGGCCGGAAGAAGGCGGCCGTCTTGGGTGCTTCAAGGCTCGGTCGGCCCATTGTTTTTTCCGTGGTCATTTACTCCAACAGTAGTCCCCGAAGCTGGTTGCGCTTCGCGGCTGAAGGGGGAATCGAGAAGCTCAGGCAGCTTCCTATCCCAAAGAGCCGGCAGCTAGGAGCCGGCCTCCCTTGCGCGTGCCTTCTTGGCGAAGCCTCCTCGAAATCCGAAGGTGGGAACCAGCTGGCGCGCTAGCCAGGCAGCAGGCTGAGCGCCCGCCAACCGCGCACCATGTGGCACCCTTCGGCTGGAAGGGCCTGCCAGCCCACACGCGTGACGGGACGCCGCCGCAGGCCGGGGCCCGCCACTTCCACGCCTCGGCCCATGCGCGGATCTTCTGTGGCCCGAACCGACCGCACGTCTTCCGGCGGCGGTTCCCACTCATCATAAAGGCACGATAATCGCGGGTCGTGGGGGAGTGGGCGCAGTTAATCCCACGCGCCCCCCCGCGCCTCGCCTCCTCGGCTTCGCCGCACGAGGCTATAAGTAGGGGCGGGGAGGAGGAGCGGCAGTCATTCGCACGCTCGCCCTCACTCCGCCTCCTCCCTCTTCTTCTTCATCGCGGTAGCCTTCCGCCGTGCTTCTGCTCTGCCACTCTTTCTTCTTTCCAGCGCGTGACAAGCTCGCTGCCTCCACGCTGAGCGCTCTCCGTCGCCGCGCTCTCCATCATGGCTCCGACGTCGAGCTCTTTGGACGGCTCCAACGTCCGAGATGACCATATCGATTTTCTCCGCAAGACGCGGCGGCTGCCGGGCGAAGATCTTGTGCGGGTCCGCCTCGCGCTAGCGAAGGAGGTTTCACCGGCGCCGGAGGAAGGCGAGCGAGTGATCTTCTACTCGCATTGCCTGCGCGGCGTCGGCCTCCCTGCGAGCGGCTTGTTCCGCGCGTTTCTCGACTTCTATCATCTCCAGCCGCACCACCTCACCCCCAACACGGTGGTGCTGCTGTCGGTCTTCGTCACCTTGTGCGAAGGTTTCCTCGGCGTCCTCCCCACCATCGAGCTCTGGGGGAGTTTTTCCAATCCAAGCTCAGCACGGTCGTCGCAGGCGTGCCGGCTCTGTGCGGCACCTTCATCGCCATGCGGAGGTCCACCGCGACAACCCATTCCCTCCTATCGCGCTGATCCAGTTGGTGAAGCTCTAGCAAAAGTCTTATTTTTACGTGAAAAATGTCGCTCTGAACGGCGACTACGTCAACTTGCCGGCTTACGTAGCTGGCCCGCCGCCTGGGAGGCAGCCTTCGTGGTCCTTCCGGGCCAGGTCGCTGACGCCGGCTGGAGCTGGTGCCGTCTCCTGGCTTCGGGTGCTGATCCAGTTGGAGCGCCTGACTGGGCACGACTTGATTGCCGCCTTCGTCGAGCGCTGGGTACTTCCGCTCCAAGGCCGCCCTCATCTGATCTGTCAGATGAGCGCCCGCTTCGACCCGAGCCGCTCAGCACCAAAGAGATGCCTCACGACGAGGTATCTTACCTGGTGAACTGCATCGCCAACTGCAAGCTCACCGAAGAGTGGCAGTATGGCAAGGAACCATATTCTCGTGCCAACCCCCCGCCCTTGGTAAGCCTTTTCTTTCCTTTCTTCTTTTTCTTGTAGCCGGGTTATTTTCGGCCGGCTCCTGACCAGTCGGCCTGTCTTCAATCAGAATCCCCTGCTTCATCCTTCGGCCGGGACCGTGGGGCCAAAGTGCGAGTTCGCCCCGGACCGCGTGGTGGACGATCTTGATGACCCCGACTTGGGGGGGGGGGGCGCCCTGGACGACGATGCTGTAGGGGGAGGCGGCGAGACAGGCGGCTCTGGCTTCACCACCGGCTTTGACGACTGGCCCGATGATGACGAGGTCAAGCCCGTTCCGCGCCACCAGCCGGCGACCGACCCCCAAGGCGCCGGCCCGTCCGGCGGGCCGACCTTACGAGGCGGCGCGCGGAATCGTCGGGCCGCGTCGACTCTCTTCGGCGGCCGGCCGAAGAAGTCCAAGGGGTCTGCGGCGGCCACCAAGCAGGACGAGGCGGCTGCGAAGGCGGCCCACTTCCGCAAGGTGGTGAAGCAGCCACAAGCGGTTTCGGCGTAAGTTCTGGTCCTTACGCGCTTTTCTTTCTTTCTTTGGTCGATGCTTTCTAAGTCCTTTCTCCGTTTCGCCAACCAGGGCCCCGCTCTCTGTTGAGCGGACTACTGCCGCCTCCATAGTCGGCGGGGCGGGAGGATCTACGGGTTCTCGCCGCGTAGACCCCCGCGCTGAGCTTCAGGCGGCGACGGAGTGGAACGCGCGGGAGGTGCAGGAGGAACGGGAGGAGGAGGAGCGGAGGGCGGCCGCCACCGAGTCGGTACGGGAGACGACAGTGGAGTCGGCCGAGGCGCAGGCCGACGCGGCAGCCAAGGCCCAGGCAGAAGCCGAGGCCACAGAGAGGGTGGCGGAGGCCCTACGCAATCAGCCTCCACAGCTCGTCATTCCCCTCCGCTCCGCGGCCCCGGACATCCCGGTGCCTCCGTCAGAGGAAATCGGCCGTGACCCACCGGCAATGGAGAGGGAGGGAGGCGACGTAGTCGTCCCGGAGGGAGAAGTGGTGCCGCCTCCGTCGGCCGGGACCGGCCAAGGCAGCCAGCCCGAGGTGCCGCCTGAGCAGCCGGCTGGTGGAGAGCCGACTGCGAGGACGGATCTTGTGGTCTTGTCGCCGACTCGTCGGCGCGCGGGAAGGGAGGCTTCAGAGCCGGATCCGCAGGGGGGCGCCGGCTCCAGCTCCTTGTCGCACGATCTGGAGTTGGCCACCATCAGCTCGCCAGGGTGGACACCGGGCGGAGGGACAGCCGCGTTGAGCCTGGCGGTGCAAGATGTCCGTAGCCGGCTCCAGGCTCAGGCCACCACGCTGAAGCAGTGCACCCAAGAGTTCCTTGCGACACGGGCGGTTGTTAGGGTGAGTTTTCTTATTCTTGATTTCTTCCATGGGGGCGCGTCAGCGCACCCACTGGGTGTAGTCCCCAAGTTCCGAGTCAGCTGCTGAATAGGCGGCTTGGAACTTCTTCGAAGACTTTGTTTTAATGGCTTGCTCTTGCTTGCTTCTTTATCCTGTTTGTAGGATTATCACAACCTCCACGCTGCTACCTTTAACTCCCAGGTCCGGGAGGTGAACCAAAAGGCCGCCGATCTGTCGGAGAGCCGACGTGAGTGTCTTCGTCCTTCTATCTCATGTGGGGGCACGTCAACGCACCCACTGGGTGTAGTCCCCGAGATTCGGGTCGACTGCTAAGCAGTCAGGTCGGATCTTTCTTGCCGACTTCTTTCTCAAATTCTTCTTTTTCATATTGGCAGGAGCCAACGCCGACTTGAGGCAGCAGCTGGGTGTGGCCCAGACCGCCCTTCGCACCAAGGAGGGTGAGTTCAGCGGCTTGGCTCAGGAGCATGACCGCCTGGCCAAGAAACTGGCCGACCAGGAGGAAAGCCACAAGGCGGCCCTGAAGGCGGCGCAGGACAGTGAGGCCGCCCTCAAAGCCGAATACGAAACCGAGGCGGCGAGCTGGGCCGAGGCAAGGCAAGCTCTGAGCGAAGGCTACGACCAAGTCGAGGATTTGGTTGACGGTAGGCCACCTTCTTCTTCGCTCTTTTGCTTGTCCTTGTAAGCCAATTTATCTCCTGACTTGCTCTGTTTCTTTCTTCTTTGTGGAGAGTACTTTCCTGGCTACTCCGTCGCCGCCAACCAAGCCATCGAAGCAAACCATGTGGCCCGGCGGCAGGCTGGGGTTGAGATCGCACCGGATGCCAACCGGTCTCTTGAGGAGCAGCTTCTGGCGATCCAAGCCCGCCTCCAGCCGGCCTACCGCATGCTCTGCCGGCTTCAGCGTGCCGGAGCACAGGTGCTTGCCGCCCTTTGGCCTGGCGAAGTAATTCCTCGCACCCCCAGCCGGACTGCCGACTGGCTGGAGGTAGCAGTTGGCCGTCTCGAGGCCTGGAAGGCTTCAGCAGCTCGGTCCAGCGCCCGACGGGCGCTGGAGTTTGTTCGGGCTTGGTACCCTATGCTGAACTTGGACCAGTTGCGCACCTGGCGGCAGGAGGCTGACGAGGAGCTGGAGGCGGTGCGGCCGGCTATCATCCAGCATGCCTCGGCGATCGCTGACTTCACCGACACCAGCGCCTTTTCTCCTGAGGTGAACGAGGATGGCGTTGCGCAGCCGGAGGAATGGTTCGGGCTGAACCCGGCCGATGGTGAAGACTCGGCGGAGGAAATCGACTCCAGCGACGAGGGCGAAGATGAGGAGGAGGAAGACGGCGAAGATGCTGTGCCGGATGTCGAAGCGGCCGGCCAGCCTCAGCTTGATCGTGCCTCCAGCAACGAGGCGTGTGCGAATGCTCCGCCTGCCACCAGCGACGACCAGGCCGAGACTCGCCAGCCGGCCACTCCTCCAGCCGACACTACCGTCTCCACCAATCTTCCTGACGCCTCGGGCGCTCCCCTGGCTTGATTCGCTGTTTTTTACTTTCCTACTTGTCACTCTTTGAAAAGTTTTATTAACTTTGCGCAATTCCACCCACTGGGGGTGTATTCAAACTTTGTTGAATGCCGACCTCTCGAAGGCCTTTTGTGTAAATATTATTATGCATGTGCTTGGCTTCCATTCCTACTTGCTTTTTATCTCTCGGCTTTTTTCCTTTGCCGCCTTCCCTTGGTTGCCGCCTTCCCAGCCGGACAGCTGCTCTGCAGTTTGTGGCCGGGTAAGGAGTTCGGCCGTCTGGGAAGGCAAGTACTCAAGCTTTCTTAGATTGTAGCGGAGTAGGAAGGGAAGCCGGCCAGCCGGCTGCTTTGACAGCCGGTTGGCGAGAGGGGAGCCGGCTTGTGTTATGTAAGTTCGTTCGTCCTTAGCCGTTTTTCATGTGGGCATCCTTTCCGCCTTTGGCTCTTACTAGTCGGGCAGCCGATTCTTCGAGATGTGACTTTCGCAAGAGAGGGCTTGGGTGCTGGCACATTACTTGTCTGACTGTAGGTAGAACTTAGACATAACTCAAGGCGGCAAGTCCCCGGGCTGACTTAGCCGAACCCGGTGCCGGACAAAAAAATGAATGTAGTGGCGTAACCATGGGTATGATACCCGACATACATAGATAAAAGAGGGTAGTCCCCGAGAACTCCTCGGGGGGCCTGTTGTCTCATACTTAATACAAAAGGTAGCGTGACACATACTGCATTTTAACTGTAAAATCTTCGAAGAAGATTGGCGTTCCACGGGCACTCCAACTCCTTGCCGGAGTCGTCTCTCTTGCATGCCTTTGGCTTCTGCGCGTCGATTAGGTAGTAGGAGTCGTTTCCTAGAGCCCGACTGATGACGAAGGGGCCTTCCCAAGGGGCCGAGAGCTTGTGCTGGCCGCCTGTTCGCTGTATCAGCCGGAGCATAAGGTCTCCCTCTTGGAAAGCTCTCAGCTTGACCCTCCAACTCTGGTAATAGCGTAGACCTTGCTGGTAGATGGCAGACCGGCTGAGGGCTAATAGCCGGCTTTCTTCCAGCAAGTCGACGCGGTGTTCTCGTGCTTCCTTGGCCTCCGCCTCCGTGTACATGGTGACCCGAGGTGAGTCGAACTTTGTCGACGTTCTGGGAACGGGGGTCCCCAGACTTGCCTGCGTGCGGCCTGCGGCGTGGCTCAAAGGAGGCCCAACCCAGCCCATCTTCATCAACGCAAGCTCAAGACCCTCGCGAGGGGCCAAGCCTCGCGGGGCGGATGACAAGGAGCTTCCTCGGGCACGGCGTCGTCAGGCTGGCTCATGAGGAGGCGGAGAGTTCAAGGCGGGTGTAACGCCCCGGATTCGATGCGCCAGGTGTCTGCCAGTTATTCGCCTTCTTTGCCATGTCATTTGCTTGCGTGTTGCATTTTACCATGTCATCATGTGCATTTCATTTTGCATACGTGTTCGTCTCATGCATCCGAGCATTTTCCCCGTTGTCCGTTCTGCGATCCGGCACTCCTATGCCCTCCGGCGTTCCCCTTTTTCTCTCCTGTTGTGAGTGGGTATTAAACTTTCTCGGAATGGACCGAGGCTTGCCAAGTGGCCTTGGTATAGCACTGGTAGACCGCCTGTCAAGTTTCGTGCCATTTGGAGGTCGTTTGGTACTCCAACGGTTAACCGGGTAACCGTAAAAGCCCCTCTCTCTTTGCAGCCCAACACCCCTTCCAAATTGGCCCAAAACCCATCTAACTCCCCTCCTTGCTCTCGGTCGTTCGATCACGATCGTGTGGGCGAAAACCGCTCCTCATTTGGACACTCCTAGCTTCCTCCACCTATATATTTGTGCCCCTCCCCGATTTTTCCGCGCAGTCCAAACCCTAGCCTCGTCCTCATCCCGCAGCCGGACACGTCCGGACCCCGCCGGACATGTCCAGCCTCCACCTCGCTCCATCCAATCAGTGACTGCCATGTCATCACCGCCGCGCCCGCAGCCAACCACTGCGCGCCGCGTGTCCCCGCCGCCGTCTGCCCCGCGC
>NC_041381.1:366993612-367046497 GCF_002162155.2 Triticum dicoccoides | reverse complement strand
ATCGAAGCTCCTCCGCCCGTGGCTCCAGCGCGCCGCTTGGCCGCCCCGCAAGCTTCCGGCCGCCCCGCGCCGGCATCCCTCCTCCATGCCACCCCCGCGCCGAAGCTCCCCACTGCCTTCGCCGGCCGGCCGGATCGGCCCATCGCTGCCGCCGCCGACGGGATCGGGGAGGAGCCCCGATCCGCCCTGCCCCGTTGACCGCGCCGCCGGCCACGTGGGCCTCCCTAGCCCAGCCCGCATCCCCTCCGGCCCGCCAGGCGCCTCCTCTGCAACCTGGGCCAGGCCCATGGTGAGATGACCTTTTCCCCGCCCTGTGCGCCGTTTAGTTAATCGACGCTCACCTGTTTTCCCTGAAAAAATCTGCTAAGTCCCCAGATTCCAGTATTTTCATGCCATGTTCATGCCATCGTATCTCTGCATCCGTAGCTCCATTTCGTGCATGTAATATGTCAAATTGTTCGTCTCGAAGAGTTCATCATTTCATTCCATTGCATCATATTCATTTGAGGTCATCTTGATGCCTGTATCATTGCTGTAAGAGTGCTTCATGATGTTTTCTGCTGTCTGTTAACAGAACGAGCTCTTTTGTCATTTTTGCCATGATTGATGTGTGCATTCTATGAGGTTGATGACTTCACGTGTTTTGAACTATGCTATGTCTTCTTTACAGAGGTGCTTACCATGTATTTTGGTGAACAATGTGGTGACTAGCACAAGCATGCAAACTAGGCATCGTGATGTTGCTGATTTTAGTCCCTGTTCTGCTGTTATTTTGATGCCATGTAAACTTGTGGCTACAGAGAGATCCATGCATATTTTGAGATACTTCAGTAAGGGTGTTTTAAACATGTGGTTATTGTCTATCCATTCATGCCCTTTGTTGAAATTATGGAGTAGTCTAGCATGTCATTTGAGTGCTCTACTTTTGCTTCAAAATGTTTCCTGGCAGATTGTTTACGTGTTATTCAATTTGGCCAAGGTTGTTGTAGTTGATCCTTGCATGCTATGGACTTGTTCTTGCCTTGGTTGGTTACATAAACATGTATTCTTGATGATGCTATGCTTATCTTGTCATGTAGTTACTTGTGGTGAGTGAATCAAGCTTGTTAAGTAGGGTACATGATGTTGCTGTTTTGCTAGGCTGAATCTGTTATTTCGTGATGCTATATAAACATGTTGCTACTAGTCATTCTATGCATAATCTGGAGATGTTCTATAAACATGTTTTGATCTACATGTCATCCTCTATCCATTCATGCCCCTGGTAGCATTTATAGCTTGCTGTAGCTTGTTCATATCTTGCTCTAAAGTTGCTTCATAATGTTGCTGTCAGCCTGTTAACATTAAGTTCAGTTTGTTTCCATGTGTTTTCCTAGTGATCCATACACCCTATGACCTTTCTCTTGCCATGCTTAGCTTCACAAATATGTCTTCTTACTGTTGGGTGCCTTGCTATGCCATGTATTGCTCTGTAGTGAGTTGCACAAGCTCATCTACATGCCTTCATAATTCTGTTTCTGCCATGTATGAATCTGTAATAATAACTTGCTATGTTTACGTGGGTGCCATCATATTTTCTGCTCCTTTTAGGCTTATGGTCACTAAGGGACTTTTGATATATGCTTTGAGTAGAATCATGCCATGCCTTTGTTTGCCATGATAAGTTCCTGTAACATGTTGTTTGATAGCTCTAAACATTGCATCGTGATGTTATTTTCTGCAAAGTCTGAGATTGTTATAACTTGCAATCTTACCATGTGTGTTTGAGCATGTTCTAGTGATTTCTGGAGTTAGCTCAGTGTTCATGGTTTGTTATGCTTTACATGTACTTCATGCCCATGTCTTTTGATTTCATGTTGTGGTGCTGTAGCATATAGTTTTGATGCTTGCAATATGCCTAGTTGCTGTTTTGGACAGCTTGTCCTTCAAACTTGTTTCATGTGTGTGTGTTGAACAGTTGCTCCGTTTTGAGTGTGCTATATATGAAACTTGCTTGGTTTTGCATGTAGTTTCATACTATCATGTTGCATCCATGTTTTGAGGTGTTTGCTTGATGTTTGAGTGCATTTTGCATCAATTCCATGTTTAACTTGTATTGCTCATATCTTCTAGGCCGTGGCTCCGAACTAAATGAACTTTATATGTAACTTGACTAGAATCTCGTGTAGATCATCTTGGTGCATCTTAACTTGCTGTTTAACAACTTGAACATAAGGTTTATTCAGATCTGGACCAATTCTGAAATATGCATATGAGGACTTACCGGATTTGTTATATGTTGTTCCCGGCCTCATTTAAACTTGCCTTGATGTGTTGCTCTTGTTTGCATCATCTCTTGCCATGAGTAGCTTCATGTAGCTTTGTCATGCATCATGCTTGTTGTGCATCATGTCATGTTCATGTGTGGTGTGTTTACTATGTTGTGTGCTTCTTTTCGATAGTTCCTGTTTCGTTGCGATCGTGAGGATTCGTTCGTCTACGCTTGGTTCGTCTTCGTGGCTTCATCCGTTCGTCTTCTTCATGGACTCGTTCTTCTTCCTTGCGGGATTTCAGGCAAGATGACCTCTACCCTAGATCTCACTACTATCATTGCTATGCTAGTTGCTTCGTTCTATCGCTATGCTGCGTTACCTATCTGTTGCTCTTCAAGCCATCCCAAATTGGCATGAACCTCAAACCTTTGACACCTTTCCTATGCAAACCGTTGTTTGGCTATGTTACCGCTTTTGCTCAGCCCCTCTTATAGCGTTGCTAGTTGCAGGTGAGGTTGAAGATTTCTCCATGGTGGACAGGATTTTGGTTGGGATATCACAATATCTCTTATATTATTAATGCATCTATATACTTGGTAAAGGGTGGAAGACTCGGCCTTTTGCCTAGTGTTTTGTTCCACTCTTGCCGCCCTAGTTTCCGTCATACCGGTGTTATGTTCCCGGATTTTGCGTTCTTTACGCGGTCGGGTGATTTATGGGACCCCCTTGACAGTTCGCTTTGAATAAAACTCCTCCAGCAAGGCCCAACCTTGGTTTTACCATTTGCCTCACCACCACCTATACCTTTCCCTTGGGTCGGCCAACCTGAGGACATCTTTATTTTAGCCCCCCCGGGCCAGTGCTTGTCTAAGTGTTGGTCCGAACTAGAGCACCATGCGGGGCCATCCCTTGGCAACTTGGGTTACGTCGATTCCTGTACACTTCGCTCATCTGGTGTGCCCTGAGAACGAGATATGTGCAGCTCCTATCGGGATTTGTCGGCGCATCGGGCGGCTTTGCTGGTCTTGTTTTACCATTGTCGAAATGTCTTGTAAACCGGGATTCCGAGTCTGATCGGGTCTTCCTGGGAGAAGGTCTATTCCTTCGTTGATCGCGAGAGCTTGTCATGGGCTAAGTTGGGACACCCCTGCAGGGTATAATCTTTCGAAAGCCGTGCCTGCGGTTATAGGCAGATGGGAATTTGTTAATGTCCGGTTATAGATAACTTGACACCAGATCCGAATTAAAACGCATCACCCGCGTGTGTAGCCGTGATGGTCTCTTCTCGGTGGAGTCTGGGAAGTGAACACGGTTTCTGGGTTATGTTTGAAGTAAGTAGGAGTTCAGGATCACTTCTTGATCATTGCTAGTTGACGACCGTTCCTTTCGCTCTCTTCTCGCTCTTATTTGCGTATGTTTAGCCACCATATATGCTTAGTCGCTGCTGCAGCCTCACCACCTTACCCCTTCCTTTCCCTTTAAGCTTTGCTAGTCTTGATACCCATGGTAATGGGATTGCTGAGTCCTCGTGGCTCACAGATTACTACAACAACAGTTGCAGGTACAGGTTATGCGATGAGCATGACGCGAGAGCGATGCTTGCTTGCGTTGAGTTCTTCTGCTTCTTCTTCGATCAGGGGATAGGTTCTAGGTCGGCAGCCTGGGCTAGCAGGGTGGATGTCGTTTGAGTTTCTGTTTGTGATTCATCCGTAGTCGGATGATGCTATGATGTATTGTGATGTTGTATTCGTGTGGCATTGTATGCCTCTTGTATGTATCCCCATCTATTATGTAATGTTGATGTAATGATATCCACCTTGCAAAAGCGTTTCAATATGCAGGTCTATCCTTGGTGGGACCTTCGAGTTCCTTTTGGATAGGGTCGCATATTGGGCGTGACAGCGGGATACCTCGCGAGGCGCCCATGACACAAGCCCTGACAACCAGGGGCGCCAGTCGGGCGCCAGCCCGCGCAGTGTCCTCCTTTCCTCTTTGGTGCAAAGGGAGCAAGCGCAGGCGAGAGCATCAAGCAAAGGCGTCCATTTCGGTGCAACAAGACCAAGACCAGCCCAACGGCCGGAAGGAAGTCATTGTGGAGCCCAAGCCGGTGTCATCACCAGAGCCTTTGACAGGCGAGGACCAACTTTAGTCAGGATAAGTGTACTCGCTGTTCCCCTTCAAAATGGCCAATTGTTGGCGCCCTTCCCGCTCAATATTTGGGAAGAGGCCCAGGGCCTTTGCCTATAAATAGGACTAGCCACCCGCAAGGTAGAGGGAGAAAGAAAAATCAAGGATAGGAAGACAGAGAGAGAGAGAGAGAGAGGCGACTGAACTCCCCCTAGCAGTTCATCGCGCCAGCCAAGAACAGACCCTCGCGAGGCTGTTCTCCCTTTGTATTGTTCCTCATCAGCCCAAGAGGCAATCCACCACACCACACACTGGAGTAGGGTATTACACCACAATGGTGGCCTGAACCAGTATAAATCTTGTGTCTCTTGTGTTGTTCAGTTTGGTAGTCTAGATCCCAGTGATTTGGCGAGGTGCGAGACGGTAGAGGGTTGAATCTCCGCACGCACCCCAGTGTTCGAACCTCGAGGGTCTGCCGGAACCCAAAATTCAACATTTGGTGCGCCAGGTAGGGGTGTGCCGGGATCTGCCTTCTGCCGCCTCGCGCCCCGTCGCATCGTCATCACCATGTCCGGCGACCAGGCGGGCAACCCAGATCCTTGGGCGGCTTGGCCCGCCCGCGCAGAGCCGCTCGCCCCGGGCGACCCCATGCCCCAGGCAGCTCGCGGTCCGTAGGGCGCTGCGGGCCGTGGGCGACGCGGACAGACCTCGATGGCTCTAACACCACGGCAGATGCGGTCGGCAGCGAGGGCCTCCAGCCACGCTGCGGCAACAGCGCCGTACACCCGCCGGGAGCAGGCGAAGTCAAGGGCCGCGCTCATGGTGGCCCGAGAGCTGCTGCAGTGCAGACTGATGGAAGGCGGCCGCGACGTGGTGCTAGAGCGGGTGGCGGAGCTCCTGGGCTTCGCCGCCTCGGGGGCTCGCCCCTTCTGCACCCCGCTCCCGCCTCAGGCCCAGGGCGGCCCGTGCGGGGGCCCCACGTGCAACCGCGGGCTCCAAAGCTACTCCAACACCAGTGAAGCCGTCAGCACAGGGCCGGCGGCGGCACCGGCTCCGCTCCCCATCAGTGAAGAAGGACTCGTCGCGACCCACGGCCCCCGTGGGCCGCCGCGCTACCATCACCAGGCCGACACGTCAAGCAGAGCTGCATGGCACGCGGAGCCCTACGGCGCAGCCTTCAGGGTGACGGCCGCGGAAGAGTACGTGCCCCACATGATGGATCAAGGGCACCCGCGCGAGGGCGAACAAGGCTCGCTCCTCAGCCCAAGCTGGGGGGACAAGGCGCCAGAAGCTGAGCTCTTCCAGGAACCCCGGGACGGCCCCGCCGGCCATGCTGGGAGCAAAGATTATCGGGTACCACTAATCCCTCAGGAGCAGGCATACACTAATCATGGGTCGCAGGAGGTCCAAGTCGCCACAATGAGCAGCTGCCCCGCTCCAGCAGTCTCTTACCCCTCAGGAGGAGGGCGTCGGGGGCTGCAGGAGAGGGGCCGAGATCCGACATCACCACCGCGGCGTTCGGAGCAAGGCATTCCTAGGAGGTAGGCCCTCCGCTAGGGAGGTGCCACAGGGCCTGCCCCTGGCGGAGGACCCGTGGTCATCGGGGGAACCGCTGGCGACCGCTCTACCCCATCGGCGGCGTCCTGGTTTCCGGTCGTCGTTGATGGCACTAGAGTGTGGCGCAAGGCGGGGCCCTCGTCTGTCGATATGAAGCAAGGCCGGTACCTGTGAAGAAGTCCCAGTGCCTGTGAAGCTCTCTGCCCCGTGACACTCTCACGTAATAATGAGTGGGGCTGTACATACCCCGGAGTCTCAGGGGTGCCGGCCTCAGGCCCTGGGGCTCCCTCCCACGCCCAGTGGCAGCACTTAGCTCCGCGCTGGTGAGAAGACGTCCAAGACTAGACTAGGTGCCGGACGCGGCCTTTTGTTTGCTTTCGTTGCTTTTCCCTTGGTTGTTGCTTTCCCCCGCTGGATTTAAGTTGAACTTGGATTTGAGATTTGCGTGTGTTGGGAAAGGGGTGCTTAGTCTCGTTCGAGCAATCTCTCGCGTTTCGGTTACGACCTCACCTCAGCTGCCTCCCCTGATGAGCCCCTCACGAGCCGGGTCTGGCCTAGCTTGTGTGCAGCCCAGACTGCCGCTGACGTACCCTCTCAGGAGGTTTATTTCACTGCAGATCCTACGGATACAATCAGGAGGCGTTCGAGGCACCGCAACCTCCCACAAATTATCTCAGGACCCGCACAGGACGAAGGTAAACTAACTAGCCGGCTCATCACATGGCCAACCACTTGGCACGGGCCAATGAGCAATGTAGCATTGACTAAGGCACTGAAACATTGGTTTTACATGAGGGGCACCCCCTCCCAAAATGCTCTCACAACCACCGGGACAAAAGCCTGAGTTCTATTCATGCAGGATAAGGAAACAGGAACGACGTGCTGTCAGTCGGATAAATCCCCCAATGCATCCTCAGAAGCGCCGCCCGAGTTGTCGCTGGCGTCACTGGCCTCGCCATCACCCTCCGCGTTGCCGCTAGCGGCGTCAGGGCCGTTCACCACGCCGCCCTCGGCGGCGGCCACGATCATGCCATCGTTGTCTGAAGCGAAGGCCCTGACGAGGGCATCCACGCTGTCTTCCACCCAATACACCAGGTCGTCTCGGACGGCCTGGGGGACTGGGGCGATGGCAGCGTCAAAATTGAAGTGAGGATCCATGTTCCGGAGATGGCTGAAGACGTGGGAGAAGGCGCGCCCGAGCAATGCTCGACTCCTCTCCTCCACCAACCTGTTGGCACGAACCGACCGTGCCTCCAGCTGCATCACGATGTCGGTGAAGAACTGAAGGTTGCCGGCGTAGTTAATAGCACGCAGCTCGCCAACGGCCGCCTCACAGATGTTACCCAAGGCCGTGTTGGCCCTCTCCCGAAGCGTGGAGAGCATGGGGGCGTGCTCATGCTCCAAGAGCCGCCGCTGACGCATCTCGTCCGCGTTTTGGCGAGCGACAGCCTCGGCCTCAACCACCTGTTGGCGAAGAAGAAGCACCTCGACATGGGAAGTAGCTGACTCCCCCTGTGCTGCCTCAAGTGCAACCCACAAGGCATCAGCCTGCCTCATTGCTTCCTCCAGTTTGGCCCTGAGGGCGTCGGTCCTACCTTCAGCCTCGGTCCGGACCAACTCCAGCCTCTCCTTGAGCTCGCCTCGAGATTCAGGCGCGCCGTCGCCACCCGACGTCCGACCTCCTCCGCGACACGGGCTTCCCGCGCAGCGACGTCGTCCTTCGCCCGTGTCACCCAGCGTTCCCTCGTCTCCAGGCGCTCGTGCTCGCGCGTTCGGCGGCTTCCAGCGTCAACGCCTCCTCACGCTTCTGGAGCTCCGCTGGGTCGCCAGAGGCCACCTTCATCGACGCAAGGGCCGCCTCATGCAGCTCCACTTGCTCCTCCAGTGAGCGGCACCGGGCCAAGAGCTCCTGTGCCCGCTCCTCCGTGGCCTCTCGCCGCCGGTCGGCTTCCCGGGCTTCTTCGACAGCCTGGGCACGGGCCTCCCGAGAAGCCGCCAGCGACGCCTTGGCCTCCTCATCATCAAGATCGCGCCGACGGTGTGCAAGGGCGGCAGCCGCCTCCAGCTCGCGCCTCTCTGCAACTAGCCGAAGGCCCTCGGCCTCAAGGCGCGCGTCCTCATCAGCAAGTTCCTCACCAAGCAGGCTCACCGCGTCAGCCGCCCTCCGGAGGAACCCTTGGCGAAGAGCGCGACGCTCCTGGGTGCACTCGAGTATGTCCTCCACACCATCATCCGCCCCAAGCAAGCGGCGTGTGGCGCGGATCAGCACTCCCCTCTCGGGTAGGGGGATGGGGGCTGGCGCCCTCGAGATGACCGGGCGCACCCTGCTGAAGGCCCGACCTAAAGCCAGCCCATCTCCAAGTAAAGAGCGCCGGGAGTACCCCAGCCAATCGCGGTCCACAGCCAGACGAGAAGCCCATGACAGGCTGGCTATGCCACGGGAAGGCCCGCGAAGGAAGACCGCGGGGAGCGCAGGGCCAAGTTGCATTTCAGGATGACTCGTCTCGCCAACCGGCCTCACCACGAGGGCCCGGCTGCTCGGGATGGTCGAAGACGACGGAAGAGGTGGAGGCAAAGGGGATGGCTCCTCATCCACCCCCGTGAGCTCGGAAGGAAGGGCCCTGCAGGGCAAGGATCAGAACAAGCAACGAAAGAGTCAGGAGCAGGAAAGGGGGAAGGCTTACTCGTCGATGGCATAGTACTTCCTACGCTTTAGCAGGCGGCAAGGGTTGTCGTCGCCCAGGGCCTCCCTCCTCTTCTGAAGGGCCTCAAAGTCCACGCGGAAGTGACCCAAGAGTTGAGCGCAGGGGTCCGCTTGCAACGAGGAGGAAGCATCGAGGCGACTCGCGTCGGGGGTGTTCGCCTGATGCGCGCTGCTGGTCGCCTCACCAAGAAGAGCGGCTGGGGCCTCGGGGGCCTCAGCCTCAAGCACTGCGAGTGGCCTCTCGCCACCTTCAACTGCGGCAGCACGGGCCTCGGGAGCCGCTCCCTCATGAGCGCCGCCCAGTGCTGTTGCCCCGGTGAGGGCACCCTCGGCCTCCGGAGGCTCATGCCTCCCTACATCACCACTTGAGGAAGAGTCGCCCCGGGCAGCTGCGAGGGCAACCACCACCACTGGGTTCTCGCGAGGCCCCTGGAGGCTAGCGGGGTGCGGCCCCCATTCATCGAAAACGGGCATCTGGCTCACAAAGTCGCCTCTGTTCGAGCAGAGGTACAACAGGGCCCCCCCTTGACGAATGTCGCCGGGGGAAGGATCCCCAGTCAAGACCAAGAGCACCTTCCTCGGAGCTTCAGGCGTCAGGTCCCCTTCCTGGAGTCGCATATGGTCCCTACGACCATTGTAGGCCCACATTCGATGAGAGTGGCGCTGGAGAGGGGCGACGCGGCGTAGCAAGAACTCCTTCACCACATTGGGCGCCGTCACGCCAAGCTTTCTCAGGAACTCGAAGCGGTGCCAGACGAAGGCGAGCCAGGGGCTCACGAGCGTCACTTGGCCCCAGCCTGAGTTGGGGACAACAGGCGAAGATGGCTCCGTCAGCAGGGGGCTGGGCACCCCTACGTCCACATACAGCCACCGCTCGCGAAACCCAGGCACGGGCGGAGGAAGATTGAAGTCAATTCCGGAAGCCGCTGTCTCAGGCGCAGCAATGAAGCTCACGCACCCCGAGCATTGGGTGGGGTCGACAACGCGCAGAGAGAAGAAGTGGCGCATCAAGGCAACCGAAGGAAGGATGCCCGTCATTGCCTCGCAAACAAAGGCAAATACCGCGAGAAGGGTGATAGATTCAGGACCCAGATGCATCATATGGATCTGATAATGGGAAAGCACGACGTTGAAGAAATCAGAGAAGGGGGGAACCAGTCCCACCCATAGGCCGTCGGTGAAATACCAGACCTCGGTGGGAATCCTGTCAACGGAGAAGCGAGACGCGGGCCAGGCCATCGTCCTCCCGCACTCATTGAAGATGGTGGCCAGGGCCGAGCGGACCTTGCCCAGGCCTTCTTGATTGATTATGACCGGCCAATCAACGGCGGGGGCCGCCGTCGACGATGAGCGAGGCTGCGGCACGGGCTTCTTCCCTTTTCCCTTCCTCGACGGGGCCATGACGACAGGAAGGGGATGGGGGAAGGTTTGAGATTGGATTGGATGCCGGAGCTGGAGTTCGAGAGAATAAAGGATAGGGAGCGCTCAAGCAGCAGAAAGGGGAACGGCTGCGTGCGGCAGCGAGTCCGCCTAGCAAGGCACAAAATAAGGAGGCATGGGGGAATAGTGCCGCCCACGTCCAATCAACTGCCACACGGCACCCAAGGCCGCAAGCTGTTAGGGCCCGCGATGCTTCGCACTTGCCCTTTCGCCTCTCTGCTCAGCCAAGTTCGGGCGCGCCGTGGGCCCGGGGGCTACTGTCGGCGTTCTGGGAACGGGGGTCCCCAGACTTGCCTGCCTGCGGCCTGCGGCGTGGCTCTAAGGAGGCCCAGCCCAGCCCATCTTCATCAACGCAAGCTCAAGACCCTCGCGAGGGGCCAAGCCTTGCGGGGAGGATGACAAGGAGCTTCCTCAGGCACGGCCTCGTTAGGCTGGCTCATGAGGAGGCGGAGAGTTCAAGGCGGGGTACCTCACGAGGTGCCCATGACGCAAGCCATGACGACCAAGGGTGCCAGTCGGGCGCCAGCCCGCGCAGTGTCCTCCTTTCCTCTTTGGTGCAAAGGGAGCAAGCGCAGGCGAGAGCATCAAGCAAAGGCATCCATTCCGGTGTAACAAGACCAAGACCTGCCCAACGGCCGGAAGGAAGTCATTGTGGAGCCCAAGCCGGCGTTAGCACCAGAGCCTTTGACATGCGAGGACCAAATTTAGTCAAGATAAGTGTACCCGCTGTTCCCCTTCAAAATGTCCAATTGTTGGCGCCTTTCCCGCTCAATATTTGGGAAGAGGCCCAGGGCCTTTGCCTATAAATAGGACTAGCCACCCGCAAGGTATAGGGAGAAAGAAAAAACAAGGATAGGAAGACACACACAGAGAGAGAGAGAGAGAGAGAGAGAGGCGACTAAACTCCCCCTAGCAGTTCATCGCGCCAGCCAAGAACAGACCCTCGCCAGGCTGTTCTCCCTTTGTATTGTTCCTCATCAGCCCAAGAGGCAATCCACCACACCACACACTGGAGTAGGGTATTACACCACAATGGTGGCCTGAACCAGTATAAATCTTGTGTCTCTTGTGCTGTTCAGTTTGGTAGTCTAGATCCCAGTGATTCGGCGAGGTGCGAGACGGTAGAGGGTTGAATCCCCGCGCGCACCCCAGTGTTCGAACCTCGAGGGTCTGCCGGAACCCGAAATCTGACAAACTCGATGTTAGTTGGGATGACAGCCTCGGCACCATATACAAGGAAGAAGGGGGTGAAGCCGGTTGACTTGTTTGGGGTAGTGCGCAGACTCTAGAGGACGGCCGGTAGCTCGTCGAGCCAGTAGCCGGCCGAATGCTCCAGTGGCACGACCAGTCGGGGCTTGATGCTGGAGAGGATGAGGCCATTTGCTCGCTCGACTTGGCCATTTGACTGCGGGTGGGCAATAGACGCTAAGTCCAGTCGGATGCCTTGTGTTGCACAGAAATGTGCCAATGCTCCCTTGGCAAAATTCATGCCGTTGTCGGTGATGATGCTGTGTGGTACTCCATACCAGGTTGTAATGCCTGCAATGAATGTCATGACAGTCGGCCCATTCAGTTTCTTGATCGGCTTTGCTTCAATTAACTTGGTAAATTTGTCCACGGCGACAGCAGATGCGTCATGCCGCCGCGTGCCGTCTTGAATGGGCTGACCATGTCCAGCCCCCGGACGGCAAAAGGCCAAGTGATGGGGATGGTCTTGAGTGCTGAAGCTGGCAGGTGTTGCTTGGAGCCGAAGACTTGGCACCCTTTGCAGTGTTTGACTAGTTCCTTGGCATCCTCCAAAGTAGTCGGCCAAAAGAATCCATGGTGGAAGGCCTTGGCGACGAGCGCCCTGGAGGCGGCATGGTGGCCGCATTCGCCTTGGTGGATGTCTTCGAGGATTGCTATGCCTTTCTCTAGCTTGACGCAGCGCTGGAAGACTCCGGTAGCACTGCGCCTAACAAGCTCTCGGTTCATTATTGTGTATGCTCCCGGCTCGGTGTTGGACTTGTCTTGCCGAGATCTCGTCAGTCGGCAGCTCTCCATTTATCAGGAAATGGAGGATGGGCTGAGCCCATGATGGAGCTGTGACTTCTTCGATTGCCAAAACGGCTACTGCAACCAGGGTGGGTGGGCTGGGTTGTGAGGAGTTGGAGTCGGCCACCACCTGCTATGTTGCTGCAGTCCCCGGGCCGGGTTCGACTATGGTAGTCCCCGAGCCGGCTGCTGAAGTCCCCGGGCCGCCTTCCTGGTACCCGAAGTCGGATCCGACTGCGTCGGGGTCAGGCGGCATGAAGATGGAACTGGATTTCGGAGACGGCTTGACAGATGGCTTGAGGAGGCGTTGGAGGGCGACGCCGGTTGGTATAGCTTGTCGGGTGGAGCCTATTCATGCCAGGGCATCTGCTTGCTCATTGTCGGCCCATGGCACGTGAAGGAACTCACACCCCTCGAAATATCCGCTGAGCTGCTGAACGAGGAAACGGTAGCTTGCCATGTTTGCGTCCTTGGCGTCCCAGTCGCCGGATGATTGCTAAACCACTAAGTCTGAGTCGCCATAACACAGGATCCGGCGGATGCCGAGTTCCTTGGCTAGCCGGAGCCCGTGTATGAGTGCCTCGTACTCGGCCACATTGTTGGAGGCGGCAAAGTGGATTTGCAATGTGTATCTGAGTTCGTCGCCCTTGGGAGAGGTGATGACGATGCCGACTCCTAAGCCGGTGCGCATCTTGGATCCATCAAAATGCATCCGCCAATGAGTGTAGTCGGGGGCCGGCGGCAGGTACTGGGTCTCGGCCCAGTCAATGAGGAAGTCGGCCAATGCTTGGGACTTGATGGCGGTGCAGGGCTGATAGTAGATTGTGTAAGGAGCCAGCGCAATGGCCCATTTCGCCACTCGGCCGGATGCATCCCGGCTGCCTATGATCTCGGCAAGCGGGGCAGTGCATACGACCGTGATGGGATGTTCTTGAAAGTAGGGCTTGAGCTTCTTGGAGGCGAAGTACACACCATAGCACATTTTCTGATAGTGCAGGTAGTTCTGCTTTGAGGTGGACAATACTTCGCTCAAATAATATACCGGCCTCTGGACTAGCTGAGCTCGGCCTTCTTCTGGATGCTGGACCACGATGACTATGCTGACCACCCGGCTGGTGGCGGCAATGTAGAGGAACATGGGCTCCTTCTCAGTTGGGGCCGCCAAGATAGGCGATGTGGACAACATCTTCTTCAGCTCGTGGAAAGCTTGGTTCGCCTGGTCATTCCACTCAAAGTGAGTGGACTTCTTCATGAGTCGGTAGAGGGGGAGAGCCTTCTCTCTGAGCCGACTGATGAAGCGGTTCAAAGACGCCAGGCATCCGGTGAACTTTTGGACATCTCGCAGCTTGGTAGGGATCTTCATTCTCTCTATGGCCTTGATCTTCACTGGGTTGCATTCGATGCCGCGTCCAGAGACCAAGAAGCCCAGAAGCTGGCCGGCTGGTACCCCAAACACGCATTTCTCCGGGTTGAGCTTGATCTGAAACCGGCGCAAATTCTCAAAAGTATCCTTGAGGTCTTCCAGCAGGGTGCCGTGCTTCTCCGTCTTCACCACGACATCGTCTACGTAGACGTGGGCATTTCTGCCGAGTTGCTTGAGGAGTCATTTCTGCATGCAACGCTGAAAGGTGGCACCGACATTTCTCAAGCCGAATGTCATGGTCAGGTAACAGAAAGCTCCAAATGGGGTGATGAAGGCGGTCTTCAAGCGATCAGCTGGGTCCAACTTTATCTGGTGGTAGCCTGAATAAGCATCAAAGAAACTCAAGAGCTCGCATCCGGCTGTGGAGTCTATCACTTGGTCAATCCTTGGTAGGCCAAACGGATCTTTAGGGCAGGCTTTGTTGAGGCTGGTGTAATCAATGCACATGCGCCATTGCCTGTTTTTCTTCAACACTAAGACTGGGTTGGCCAGCCATTCGGGAAAGAACACTTCCATAATGAATTTGGCTGCTAGGAGTCGGGCTATCTCTTCACTGATAACTCTTCTCTTCTCTTCTGACAGGCGGCGCAAGGGCTGCCTGACCAGCTTGACGTTAGGTTGGACGTGTAGCTTGTGCTCGGCGAAATCCGTCGGAACACCCGACATGTATTTGGGAGACCGTGCAAAGACGTCCCGATTCTCACAGAGGAAATTGACGAGCTCGCCTTCCTATTTGCTGTCAAGGCCTGTGCCAATGATAGTGTGCCTCTCCGGGTGCTCCGGGTCCAGGGGTATCTTCTTTGTCTCCTTGGCCGGCTGGAAAGAACCTTGAGCTTCACATTCTTTGGGGTCAGGAGACAGGGCCGGCTGCTTGCCAGCCAAGGCCACGACTCGATTCAGCATCTTCTTTTCTCCGGCGATCACGAGGGACTCGGCCAGCCGGCTGCTGGCTACTGGACACTCAGAAGACTTCTTATAGTATCCAGCTATGGTGATAATGCCCTTAGAACTCGGCATCTTCATCTTGAGGTAGGCGTAGTGGGGCACAGCCATAAACTTGGCCAGCGCTGGTCGGCCAAGCAATGCATGGTACGGGCTCTCAAAATCTACTACCTCAAACCATATTGCCTCTCGGCGGAAATGATCTTTGCCCCCAAAGAGGACATCCATCTTGATCTTGCCGATTGGTGAGCAGGACAGGCCGGGTACGATGCTGTGGAACACTGTCCGGCTTGGCATGAGTTGCTTCGGCTTGATGTTGAGCTTCTCCATGGTATCTCGGTACAGTATGTTGATACTGCTCCCGCCGTCTATCAGCACGCGGGAGAAATGGGCAGCACGCCTTTTTGTCGCCAGGGTGGCATCCAAAACCAAGGCATAGG
Organism: Triticum dicoccoides; assembly: GCF_002162155.2. Classification (NCBI taxonomy): domain Eukaryota; kingdom Viridiplantae; phylum Streptophyta; class Magnoliopsida; order Poales; family Poaceae; genus Triticum; species Triticum dicoccoides. The sequence continues at coordinate 367,031,578 of NC_041381.1, read as the reverse complement.
AGCCAGGAGACGGCATCACCTCTGGGTGGTCGTCCCGACTCCAGCTGATGGGCTTCTCTGACCAGTGCATAAACTCGGGGTTACTGGAGGCGACCGCGTTGACTTCTTGCTACTGTCGGCGCCGGCTGCGCCGATCTTCTGTCTGGCTGGTGAACACGACGTAGGCGGCTTGCTCATCGGGGAACTCGTCTTGGATAGCTCCGACTGCCGGCCGAGCGGCCGGCTGCTGTGGGGCAGGTGGCGGCTGGCCTGCAGACGGAGGCGGCAACAACCCCTCGCCCTTGGAGATTCGGGTGAGTCAATGGCACTTCCAAGTTGTGTGGTTGGACGGCTTCGTGCCACTGTGGAACTTGCAGGGGGCATCGAGGGTTTGCTCGTAGGAGAAAGCCGGCTGCCAAGCCGGCCTGCCGCCCTTCTGCTTCTTGGGAGCCAGCCGTCCCTCAGGCTCCTCTTCTTCGACTGTAGCCACCTGCTGGCTAGTGGAAGGCGGCATAGGGGCCTTGCGTTTGTGGTCGCTTTGATACAGGCGCTGTCTTGATTCTCCAGCCGACGTCTTGGGAGCCGGCGCTAGCACTTTTCCAGAGGCGTCTACCCGGAGCTCAGTCTTCATTGAAGAGTCGGCCGTGGCGTACTTGTCCACGATGACCAGTAGCTTGTCGAGGGTAGCCGGCTCGTCGCAGAGGAGTCGGTGCTTGAGGAGAGTGCCTTCTCTGCACCCAGCGGTGAAGTACTCTATGGCCTGAACCTCGTGCACCCCTTCGCAGGAGTTGCGGAGCTCGGCCCAATGCGTGAGGTAGTCGCGGGTCAATTCATTGGGCCCTTGTATGCACAAGGAGAGCTGTCGGGGCTTGGAAGCCCGTTTGTAGGTGCTGGTGAAGTTGCGTATGAAGGCTTCGGTGAAGTACAGCCAGCTGTTGATGCTGTAAGGCTTGAGGCTGTTGAACCAGGTGCGCGCCATGCCTTGGAGCATCAGGGGGACATATTTCATGGCAACGCGTCGGTTGCCGTTTGCTATGCGAACTGCGGTGGAGTAGTCGATCAACCAATCTTCCGGCTTCATGGAGCCGTTGTACTTGGGCGTGTCTCTTGGGAGCGAGAACCCTTTGGGAAAGGGCTCATCGCGGATGCTGGGGCCAAAACAAGGCAGGCCGACATCATCTTATTCTTCCGGGGCTAGGGATCACGCGAGGCGGTCGATGAGATGGCGGGCATCATTCTCGCCGACTCCTTCGCGGCGACCAAGTCAGCCGCTGAGAGTCGGATGCTCGACAGGTGGCGGGGTGGGATATCTTTCCCCGTGAGGCAGAGGAGGAGGCGGGTCGCCTCGTCGTTCCATGCCTCGGGGACAACCTTCTGCGTCGCGCTCGATGGTGATTCGCATCCGGCTGCGGCTAGCAGCCGACTGCTTCTCTTGTCTTGTACGGGCGCCGCCCGCAGTCGGCGTACGCGACGTCGCGCCGTGCTCTCAGCGAGGGGGGCTTCCAGCCCGGACGCCGGCTTCGTGCCGCTCTGCGGCCGCGTCGATCAACTATTGGATGCGTCTGGTCATGTAGGGGAGCTCGTCGGCCCCCAGTTCGTTTAGCTCGTCTACGATCGACTGGGCGGCGCGTAGATTCTCGAGGGGCGTGGCGTAGACTGGGCGGTCCGCTCCCAGCATGTTGGCGATGGCCGCGCCGCATTCCTTGACGACACCAACTCGGCTTGGCCCCTCTGGAGGCGGCGTGCCGAAGGCGGCGCGGTCGACTTCGCACTGGTGGGCTTCCGTGAGGCGTCTCATGGAGGTTATCCTCTGGCCCTCCGCGAGGAGGGCAAGGCGGCGTGCCTCCAGTGTCTCGGCGTCAGCGTCCGCCGGGATGGGGGCGGACAGATCGTGCAGCATAGCCTGCAGGGCGTCGCGGGCGTTCTCGTCAGAGGTGACGCCATGGATGATGACTAGCACTTCGGTGACGGTGCTGCCGCCACTGTCAGCCCGAGGGAGAGGGTCGTCGAACATGATCACGTTGGTGGGGAAGGCATCAAGCGATGCCGTGTCGGAGTCGACAAGCATCGGGTTGGTGGAGCCGACCGACTCCAAGTCTGCGGTAGGCTCACCGAAAACATGGAGCTGGCCAAGGAGGCTGACGAGGCGGCTCTCGAGGCAGCCTGTGCCCGCGTCAGATGCGGGCTCGTCGGAGATGCGAGCCTTGCCAAGAAGATCGGCGAGGCAGCTCGCCGCGCAGGCGTCGTTGATGCTTTGCAGCGCGTGGGGGCAAGCGCCATCGGGCGTGCTGGGCTGGCTACGCTCGCTGGGGAGGAAAAGGGTTCCCGTCCAGAGCAGGTCTCCGGACGATGGTGCACCTGGCCCCACGGTGGGCGCCAAATGTCGGGTGGTAGGTGCGACATATGCCAACGGATGGCTTATCATTGTGGGAGCCAGTAAGACATCGCCGGTGCCTAGAAACGGGATAAGGTGAAGACATGCACGCCGGCGGATCTTACCCAGGTTGGGGTCTCTCCATGGAGATAATACCACTACTTCTGCTTTGCGGGGTCTCCGCATGATCACTAGATCGATAAGAAGCTACAAGAGGCTCCTTGAGCTGTTCGGTGGGAGGAGGAAGAAGGGCAAGGCTAGCTCTCTTCTCTCCCTATGGTGGTGTCTAAGACTCTATGAGATCAACCCTTTGCATGGGTGTCCCGGGGGGGTTATATAGGCCTACCCCCTAGGGGTACAATGGTAATCCGGCTGGTCACGGGTCCAGGCCATCAGCGTCTATGTCCGCCGGCTTCTCCACCGGCTACTGGGGCCCGCCGACTGGTGGGTCCCGCCGGCTGCCGGGCCATTGGTCGACAGGCCGGCCCCACCGCATGGGGGTCTTGTCGGGGGATGGTTATTGTTGCCTCGCCTCTGGTGACGAGGGATTTGTCAAGGTAAGCATGGCTACAGTGCCGCCGCCTTGCGGGCTCTCACTGTAGCCTTACCTCGTCTTGTTTCCATAATGGTGCGTGTGCCCCGAGGAGGGGAGCAAGCCGGCTATAGGAAGCCAGCCCGGCCTCAGGCCGGCTGGGGGAGGTCAGGCCGCCTTCGGATGTCTCTTTGACCGAAGGGCCCCGCCGCCTACGGGCCGTACTGGCAACCCGTCGTGGATGGCGTCATGATCCGCATGGCAACAGTGCCTCGCCGGAGGGGAGATGGCTTCCCTGTACGGCGTACTGTAGCCATGCGTGTTCTGGGATTCGAGGGTGGCAGGGTCCACTATCACCGTTATGGGGGGTGGACTTTAGGGTGCGGCCCATGGCCGCCTGTCAGGGGCCGGCTTCTTGGAGTCGGCCCTTCTGCGGCCAGCTTCTCAGAGCCGGCCCTATCGTGGCGTCCTCCAAGGGTTTTTATGGCCGGGCCGCCTTCCGCCAGCCGGCCTATGTGATAGCCGGCCGGAAGAAGGCGGCCCTGCGTCTTGGATGCTTCAAGGCTCGGTCGGCCCATTGTTTTTTCTGAGGGCCAAAGGGAGCCGGCTAGGCTACCCGTGGTCATTTACTCTGACAGGTCTACTTTACATCGTATAAGTTTCCAATCTATAATTCTAGTTTACTATTTATTTTGCAATCTTTATTTTCCAATCTATACAACAAAAATACCAAAAATACTTATCTTATGATCTTTACCAGATCTCGCTTTTGCAAGTGAAAGGTGAAGGGATTGACAACCCCTTTATCGCGTTGGTTGCAAGGTTCTTGATTGTTTGTGCAGGTACTTGTCGGTGTCAAAACTGGTGGATATCGGGTAGGGGGTCCCGAATTGTGCATCTAAGGTCGATGATAACAGGAGACAGGGGACATGATGTTTACCCACGTTCGGGCCCTCTCTATGGAGGTAATACCCTACTTCCTACTTGATTGATCTTGATGAATATGAGTATTACAAGAGTTGATCTACCACGAGATCGTAATGGCTAAATCCTAGAAGTCTAGCCTGTATGACTATGGTAATGAGTATCTCTCCTCCTCCGGACTAAGTCCTTCGGTTTATATAGACACTGGGAGGATCTAGGGTTACACAAGGTCGGTTACAAGGAAGGGAATCTACATATTTGGTCGCCAAGCTTGCCTTCTATGCCAAGGAGAGTCCCATCCGGACACGGGAGCAGTCTTCGGTCTTCATGTCTTCATAGCCCATCAGTCCGGCCCATGTCTAATAGGCCGGACGCCCGAGGACCCCTTAGTCCAGGACTCCCTCAGTAGCCCCTGAACCTGGCTTCAATGACAAGGTATCCAGCGTGTAGATCTGTCTTTGGCATCGCAAGGCGGGTTCCTCCTTCCGAACTCCAAGATAGTCTACAAACGTATTGATCGTGTCCGGACCTGTAACACATGCACCACACACAACTGCGGAGGGAATATAATATCCCATGAGTCCCATCTGCTGACAACCTTTTGCAAGATGACATCACATCTGTTCGGTCACTATATCGAACCGTTTTTGTTCGCCGTTCCGTGTTTCGAGATGCGGTTTCCATTGGCACGTCTTGTCAAAACAGAGACCGTGTCCCCTTATTGCGTGATTTTCATCAATGCGGGCGTGGGTAACCCAAACATGTCGTTTACACAGCCCTTGGAAATAGGCGAGTTTTAGGGCGAATGGGGAGGCATTCTATATTTACTGCCTTTATAAGGGGATAAGAATTCCCCCCCTTCTCCCACGCCTTATCTCTTCCTTCGCCCTTCCACCCTTGAGCTCCAGCGCCCAAGTTCTCATCTTCTTCCCTCTTAAGCTAGCACTCAACCATGTCCGGATCCGGAGGCCAAGGCAAGTGGATGGTCTCCTCCATCAAGGAGGAAGACATTACTGAGCTTCGGGCGGCCGGGTATTTGGCGAAGGAAATCGCCCATCGTCTGCCACCTGAGGGACAAGTCGTCCCCACGGTGAAGCCCAACGAGAGGGTGGTATTCATCCCACATTTCTTCCACGGACTAGGGTTTCCACTCCACCCCTTCGTCCGTGGGCTGATTTAAAGTGCAACTATCCCTAGGTGGTTTTGGAAATTCATAACAACATATAGCTCATTGAGCTAATGCTATTCCAAGATTATTATTTCAGGAAAGCTCAATGAATGGCATGGCATGGATGATGAAAGTGGACCCCTAAAAATATCAAGGACAAAGGATTGGCTCAAGCTCAAAAGCTCAAGACTCTTCATTTTACATTTTAGTGATCCGAGATCACATTGAATCTATAGGAAAAGCCAATACTATCAAGGAGGGATGAGGTGTTGCTTAATGAGCCTCTTGCTTCAAGTGCTTAGTGATATTCTCCAAATACCCTCAACTACTTTCTCACATCCTCATATGACCTAAACCTAAAGCCAAAATTGGTCACACCGATACTTTCTATCCGGCGCCACCGAGTTCAGATGTCATAGCCACTGCCACAAACCCTAGGCAAATTGGTCTCACCAATAGGGATCTCAGTCTCACCAAGATGGGATTGTAATCTCTCTGTTTCCCTTCGTAACGTTTTGGTCTAACCGAAGTGAGCAATCGGTCCCACCGAGATTGCAATGTAAACTCTCTGTTTCCCTTTTGTAACATTTCGGTCTCACCGAAAAGAGATCGGTCCCACCGAGTTTACCTGACCAACTCTCTGGTTAGCTAATTACCAAAATCGGTCTCACCGAGTTTCTGTAATTGGTCTCATCGAGATTACATTATGCCCTAACCCTAACCATATCGGTCCTACTGAGTTGCATGTCGGTCCCACCGAAAACCCTAACGGTCACTAGGTTTACTAAATCGGTCTGACCGAGTTTGTTGATTCGGTCCCACCGAGATTGGTAAATTGTGTGTAACAGTTAGATTTTGTGTGGAGGCTATATATACCCCTCCACCTCCTCTTCATTCATGGAGAGAGCCATCAGAACAAACCTACACTTCCAACTTACCAGTTCTGAGAGAGAACCACCTACTCATGTGTTGAGGCCAAGATATTCCATTCCTACCATATGAATCTTGATCTCTAGCCTTCCCCAAGTTGCTTTCCACTCAAATCTTCTTTCCACCAGATCCAAATCCTATGAGAGAGAGTTGAGTGTTGAGGAGACTATCATTTGAAGAACAAGAGCAAGGAGTTCATCACCAACGCACCATTTGTTACTTCTTGGAGAGTGGTGTCTCCTAGATTGGCTAGGTGTCACTTGGGAGCCTCCGAGAAGATTATGGAGTTGAACCAAGGAGTTTGTAAGGGCAAGGAGATCGCCTACTTCGTGAAGATCTACCGCTAGTGAGGCAAGTCCTTCGTGGGCGACGGCCATGGTGGGATAGACAAGGTTGCTTCTTCGTGGACCCTTCGTGGGTGGAGCCCTCCGTGGACTCGCGCAGCCGTTACCCTTCGTGGGTTGAAGTCTCCATCAACGTGGATGTACGATAGCACCACCTATCGGAACCACGACAAAAACATCCGTGTCTCCAACTGCGTTTGAATCCTCCAAACCCTTCCCTTTACTTTCTTGCAAGTTGCATGCTTTAGTTTCCGCTGCCTATATACTCTTTGCATGCTTGCTTGATTTGAGTGATGATTGCTTGACTTGTCCAAAGATTGCTAAAATCTGCCAAACTCTAAAATTGGGAAAAGGTTAAGTTTTTAATTGGTCAAGTAGTCTAATCACCCCCCTCTAGACATACTTCAAGGTCCTACAAGTGGTATCAGAGCCTTGGTCTCCATTTGCTTTGATTCCCAAAGCTTTTTGTGGTCATAGCCTTGGTTTCACAACCTAGGAGAGTATGGCGTCTAGCGAGGGAAATTATCACCGTAGAGGTCCTTACTTTGATGGCACTAATTTTGCTAGTTGGAAACATAAGATGAAAATGCATATTCTCGGACATAACCCCGCCATTTGGGATATTATTTGTATTGGCTTGCAAGGTGAATTCTTTGATGGGAGAGAGCCAAACCGTGAAGCTTATGCGGAAGAACTGAAGATGCTGCAATACAACGCTCAAGCTTGTGATATCATCTTCAACGGATTTTGCCACGAAGAATTCAACAAAATCAGCTGTCTTGAGAATGCAAAGGAAATTTGGGACACTTTTATTGATATGCATGAAGGTACCGACTCCGTCAAGGAATCCAAGTTGGATGTGCTCCAAAGTCAGCTTGACAAGTTCAAAATGAAGGATGGTGAAGGTGTCGCTAAAATGTACTCTAGGCTTGCTCTTATCACAAATGAGATTGCCGGCTTAGGGAGTGAAGAGATGACCGACAGATTCATCATCAAGAAGATCCTAAGAGCATTGGATGGAAGGTATGATACCGTGTGCACATTGATCCAAATGATGCCAAACTACAAAGATCTCAAGCCAACGGAAGTCATTGGAAGAATTGTTGCTCATGAGATGTCACTTAAGGTTAAGGAAGAACTTCACAACAAGTCAAGTGGTGCTTACAAAGCCTCATGTGAAGCCCCCACATCATCAAGTGATAAACAAACCTTCAATGAAGAATTGAGCTTAATGGTGAAGAACTTCAACAAATTCTACAAGAGTAGAAGCAAAGAAAGAAGCTCCAAGTCAAGGTCATACAATGACAAAATATCTTCTAGTCGAGAGCGCAATTGCTACAATTGTGGGAGACCCGGACACTATTCCAATGAGTGTACGACACCCTACAAAAGAAGAGAAGATTCTCCTAAAAGAAGAAGTAGAAGAGAAGAATCACCATCAAGAGAGAGAAGGAGTAGAGATGATCATTATGAACGAAGACCCTCACGGAGAAGCAAGGATTCGGAAAGGAAGGACAAGTCATCAAGGAGCTACACAAAACGAAGACATCAAGCTCATGTTGGTGAATGGGTATCCGACTCTGACTCCAACCATCACTCTGAGGGAAGCTATCACTCCGACTCCGAATATACTCAAGATGAAGGTGTTGCCGGTATAGCACTTGTGTCAACCAACTCCTACGACATATTCGACTCACCAAATGAAGGAATTGGAAGATGCTTCATGGCCAAAGGTCCAAAGGTAACACATCCCGAGTATGTTGATTTCAATAGTGATGAAGATGACTTGCTAGGTGATGATGATTTACTTGTTGACAACTCTAGTGATGAATACTATGATGAAACGTCAATTAATCATGCTAAACAAGATAAAACGAATGACAATGATAAGGAGAAGATTGAGCTTCTAACTAAAGAACTAAACACTCTTAAGTTAGCTCATGAAACTATCTTCGAGGATCATCGAGAACTTTTAAGGGCTCATGAGAAGTTACGCTTGGAAAAGCTCAATCTTGAGCAAGAGCATGAGTTCTTAAAGGCAATCATTGATGATCTTCGCAAGAAAAGTTCTTCTTATATTGCCAAGCGTTTACTCTTATCCACTTACATGCCTCAAGTCAAGTCTAGTAACAAGAACAAGAAAGATTCTTCCTCTAGTAGTAACAATGATTATGCTAAATCAAATATTGTTGCTTCTAGTTGTTCTCTTGATTCCACTAATGATTCTCTTAGCCAAGTTACACTTGAGCAAGAAAATAGCTTATTGAAGGGAATTATAGAGAAAGGTGTATAAAAGAGTCTTGCCGGGAGTAAGCAATTCGAGGAAATTGTACGCAAGCAAGGAAGGCACCGGAAGAATCAAGGTGTTGGTTTTGAACGAAAGTTCAATGCCAATGGAGTTGAGTGGGAAGAAGATCAATACCCCAAGACGAAGTTTGTTCCTCAACAAGAGAAGTATGATCCTACTTCTTTCAAGGGAACACAAACACAAGATGATCTTCCACCACAAGACCACATAAACAAAGGCAAGGACAAGCTTCAAGAGGAGATTGATGCATTTGAAGAAGCACCCAAGGCCTTGGTCAAGTGGTTCCCAAGACTACGTCAAGTTCTACTTCATCAAGTACAACTACAACTCCAAGGATTCCCATCAAGATGATGTGGATTCCGAAGAAGAAGAACTAGAGAGTTCTTGAGGGTGACTCCGCCAACATTCTTCACTCATATCATTATTGCAAGAACAAGTGCAAGCAACTTCCACATCTTGCACTAGTTCAAGGAGTCACAAACCCTCATGTTGGTAAGGCAAGGGACAAGGCAACCTAATGATTTCATGGACATCATCTTGTGTGTGCATCACTCTATGTCTATAGATATTCTTGTTTGTTCCTTATGGGACTAACCCATGTAGGTATGTTGAAAGTGCAACCCACTCCAAAGGATTGCTCCAGATGATCTACATCAACATTGAGCATTCACATCTTCAACACCTACATGAAGTCATCATCGACAAAACCCAAGGTTAGTTCATCCCTCTAAAAGGGGATCTCACATCTAGGGGGAGCTTAACTCTAATAATTGAGTCAAAGCAACTCTAATGGTGTGAACACATCAATGCATTATGTAAAAGTGGTAACCCCACTTGAGCTTAAACGATGAGTATGACCTATGATCAAATGTTCTCATTTGACTCCTAAGTCAGTATACTCATATATAGATGACCTAGTCATCGCCAATTGTTTGATAGATGCTAGAATTGGTTGTGCATGCTTTGCCACATATTTCATTTATCATTTTATTGTGTGAGCATGTTGGTTGCATATTTTACTCATTCGAGGACATCCACTTGTTGTTTTGATTGATTGGTTTCTTTTTCTTTGGCCAAGTGGATGGACAAGAATGCCTAAGAACCTTCTGTAGCTATCTATGCTTTTCTCTTCTCAAACTCTATTCATGCTACATCACAAAATTTGATCAAGTCAGATTTGAACCACTCTGTGTGAGGAGCACTCGGAGTCCCCGATTCGTTAGAGACTTAAACTTCCAAAACTTCTTTGTGATTTTCGGTCTGACCGATTTCTCCATTTCGGTTCCACCGAGATCACTAAGTCGATCTAGGTTTTCAATCTCGGTGCAACCGATTTGAACTTTTCGGTCCCACCGAGTTGCTGTAACTGTATACAGTTATGCATCTCGGTGTCACCGAGTTGTTCCACTCGGTCACAATGACAGGGTCGGGCTATATATAGTCACGGGCAAAAATTTCCTCCAAACCCCTTCGCCCGTGCATTGCTCACTCTGCCTCCAGGGTCTCCGGATCGTCTCCTCGTCGCCAGCCGCCTCCTGTCGCTGGTCTCCGCCGCCATCAATGGATTTCACCCCCGCCGTTGCCGCCGTAGCGAGTTCATCACCGAGCTAGGGTATGGACTCGATTACAGTGCTATCTTCGTCTGATTCCTAGCACATTGTGTTCATCATGTATCTTGCCACGATTGAAACACTCCTATCCAGTCAATATGATCCTTAGAATAGATGTGATTTAAGAATTTAGGGTTAGGTTTCCGCCGAAACCATCTCGGACCCACCGAGTTGAAAAACTTGGTCCCACCGATTTGGCTAACGCCATTGCACTAGTAACTCTCGGTCTGACCGAGAATTACAAATCGATGTGACCGATTTTAGAACTTTGTGAAACCCTAGCAGTCTTGGTGCCACCAAACTGTGACTCGGTCTGACCGAGTTCACTAGTTTAGGTTCCAAAACTGCCTCGGTATCACCGAGTTTGAAAATTGGTAGATCCGAAATGCTTTCTGTGGAAACTAAAACTAAGTTTTTTAATCATTCTTTTGCAAAAATCTTTGCATTTTGTGATGCTCATCCATTCTATCTCATCTATAACTCATCATAGGGTCAGCAGTTAGTGATTTGTAGCATGTCAGACCAAAGTGATAGTCAGAACAAGTCAGTAGAGCAGATTCACATGAGTGAGGGCACTAGTCCCTCTAGCAGCTCAGATGATGGGAGCAGAAGCACTCCAAGCAATTTGCCCAAAGCAGCCACACGAGCAATAAGGAAGAGAACCTCAGACTCTGAGGATGAGGATTATGTGGCTGTTGAAGATGAGGCTACTTCCAAGAAGGTAGTGCTCAAAAAGGTGCACAACTCAACTGCCGTAAAGCCAGGCATGAAGATCAAAAGGCCAGCAGGAAGACAGCCAATGTCCAAAGCCAGAGGATCAACTCAAGTACCTGAAAAGCCTGATCCCAAAGAGCCAGCTACAGAAGGAAAGAAAAGGAAGGAAAAGGTCAAGAAGACCATGGCCAGAGTTGTTGGTCAACCTTCCATGATGGAAGAGGAAGAAGAGGTTGCTGCACCAGCACCCAAGACACAGAAGCTTATGGGTGATGCTATAAGATCAGGGGCTGCAACATCAAAGGCCAAAGAAGCACCCAAAGCTTCCCCCAAGCCCAAGAATGCACGAAAGAGGAATACCAGGAGTATTCCAGCTCATGAGAAGAACAAGGCCCCAGTGCCTGAAGTTGCTGATGATGAAGAGGATGAAGGACAAGTCCCGAGGAAGCTAAAGCCCAAGATTCCAGACCACAATGATGCTCATCCTGTGGCTGAGGACATGAATATCAGGAGAGACTCAGGGTTGAGGCTATGGAGGATGACAGATCCATATGCCACCAGGAGAAGGACTGTTGTTGATTACAGGTTCCATACAAAGGAACAACATGACTTCTATGAGACAATCTTGTTGGACAAGAAGCCCATAGTGTGTGATATGAGGTGGGTCGACTGGACCTACATGAAGGAGAATGAAGAACACTATCCTGGAGTGTACGACAGTTTTGAAGCTTGTGGAGTTGCAGATTTTGTTGGGCAGAAGCTCACCAACTGGAATGATGAACTCATTATGCAATTCTACTCCACATCACACTTCTATCCAGATGGCAGGATAGTGTGGATGTCAGAAGGTATGAGGTACCAATCAACCATAGAAGAATTGGCTAGTCTAATCAATGCCCCCAAGGAGAGTGAAGATGACTTGGATGTCTATGCCAAGAAGAAAATGGGACACAACACTATGACACATATGTACAAGGAGATCCCAGACAAAGCTCTTGAGACTTTCTCGTTTGGATCAGTCCACTTTCTTCTGTCAGGGCTGCCTACGATCAACTTGATCCTAAGGCACACTCTCTTGCCCAAGTCAGGTGACCACAACATGATTAGAGGGCATGCTATCAACTTGCTGCATATATTTGATGTGCCACACAAATTCAAAGTCATGAGCCTTATGGTTGAGACCATTAAGAGGACTGCAGCAGACCAGAAGAGAAGTTGTGGATATGCCCCACAGATTCAGGAGTTGATTAACTGAAAAATGGGCACAGGAAAATATTTGTTGGATAAGGAACATTTTGCTCTTTATCCAGACTTTGAGGACAATCAAGTTGTCATGACTGAGAATGAACCATCATCAGTGCAAGCTCACGAGAAGAAGGAGAAGGCAAGGAAAGAGAAGGCTGCCAAGATGCCAACTCAAGAGGATGCATCTGAGTATTTCTTGAAGAACAAGCAGGAGCAGCTTGGTTACTTGATATCATCAACACTAAGGATTGAGAAGGGGTTGGCCACCCTAACTCAAAACCAGGAGAGCCTGGAAAGAATCATGGAACAAAAATTCTATGATCTAGATGTCAAAGTAACTGAGATTCAGTCAGTTGTGGAGCAGCTTCAGGAAGACATGCAGGAGAGGAAGGGCAAGACAACCACTGATGCATTCGCCAGAGTGCCTAGAGCTCAGAGGTCAGCTGCCGTGCCTGTGACAGACGCTAGAGCCACATCATCTGCACCAGCAACAGCTCCTACAGCTCCAGGACAACCAGCTCCAGCACCAACTCCTCCAGCTCCCTCTACATCAACTGAAGCCTTCATTCTTGGAGTTATCCAGACACCACCACCACCTAAAGACCAAGCCTGAGAGTCGATCTAGCACTATGCAATTTTTATGATCTTTTTGGTAACTTGTTGCCAAAGGGGGAGAAAAATGTATAGATCATAGGCTTCGAGAGAGAGTGTGTGTTGTTTTTGTTCTCTCTTGCTTTGGTGGTTAAATTTTGTTTGCTTTTGATTGCTTGAGATACTATGCAATTACCTGTGAGACATGGATGATCATGTGTTTGATCGTAAGCTACACTTATGCCTGTTTGATGATATTATCTTACCTATCCTTATATGATCATTCACTTTGTTTGGTGATGAGTGCATGTATTCAATCTATATTATTTTGAGCGCTCCACCAAGATGTATGTGACATGGAAGAGTAACCCATGAGCCTAATTCCTTGTGCATTTGCAGTCCAAAGCAAATCCTAAACTATGCACAAATTTAGGGGGAGCTCTTGCTTATCACATACTTCTCAAAGCGACGATGTTTTTCAATCTTATAATCATTTGTCGAAGCTTTGATCTATATGTTGTCATCAATTACCAAAAAGGGGGAGATTGAAAGTGCAACTATCCCTAGGTGGTTTTGGAAATTCATAACAACATATAGCTCATTGAGCTAATGCTATTCCAAGATTATTATTTCAGGAAAGCTCGATGAATGGCATGGCATGGATGATGAAAGTGGACCCCTCAAAATATCAAGGACAAAGGATTTTCTCAAGCTCAAAAGCTCAAGACTCTTCATTTTACATTTTAGTGATCCGAGATCACATTGAGTCTATAGGAAAAGCCAATACTATCAAGGAGGGATGATGTGTTGCTTAATGAGCCTTTTGCTTCAAGTGCTTAGTGATATGCTCCAAATACCCTCAACTACTTTCTGACATCCTCATATGACCTAAACCTAAAGCCAAAATCGGTCACACCGATTCTTTCTATCCGGTGCCACCGAGTTCAGATGTCATAGCCACTGCCACAAACCCTAGGCATATCGGTCTCACCGATAGGGATCTCGGTCTCACCGAGATGGGATTGTAATCTCTCTGTTTCCTTTATAACATTTCGGTCTAACCAAAGTGAGCGATCGGTCCCACCGAGATTGCAATGTAAACTCTTTGTTTCCCTTTTGTAACATTTCGGTCTCACTGAAAAGAGCAAATCGGTCCCACCGAGTTTACCTGACCAACTCTCTGGTTAGCTAATTACTAAAATCGGTCTTACCGAGTTTGTGTAATCGGTCTCACCGAGATTACGTTATGCCCTAACCCTAACCATATCAGTCCTACCGAGTTGCATGTCGGTCCCACCGAAAACCCTAACGGTCACTAGGTTTACTAAATCGGTCTGATCGAGTTTGTTGATTCGGTCCCACCGAGATTGGTAAATTGTGTGTAACGGTTAGATTTTGTGTGGAGGCTATATATACCCCTCCACCTCCTCTTCATTCGTGGAGAGAGCCATCAGAACAAACCTACACTTCCAACTTACCAGTTCTGAGAGAGAACCACCTACTCATGTGTTGAGGCCAAGATATTCCATTCCTACCATATGAATCTTGATCTCTAGCCTTCCCCAAGTTACTTTCCACTCAAATCTTCTTTCCACCAGATCCAAATCCTATGAGAGAGAGTTGAGTATTGGGGAGACTATCATTTGAAGCACAAGAGCAAGGAGTTCATCATCAACGCACCATTTGTTACTTCTTGGAGAGTGGTGTCTCCTAGATTGGCTAGGTGTCAGTTGGGAGCCTCCGACAAGATTGTGGAGTTGAACCAAGGAGTAAGGGCAAGGAGATCGCCTACTTCGTGAAGATCTACCGCTAGTGAGGCAAGTCCTTCGTGGGCGACGGCCATGGTGGGATAGACAAGGTTGCTTCTTTGTGGACCCTTCGTGGGTGGAGCCCTCCGTGGACTCGCGCAGCCGTTACCCTTCATGGGTTGAAGTCTCCATCAACGTGGATGTATGATAGCACCACCTATCGGAACCACGACAAAAACATCCGTGTCTCCAACTGCGTTTGAATCCTCCAAACCCTTCCCTTTACTTTCTTGCAAGTTGCATGCTTTAATTTCCACTGCCTATATACTCTTTGCATGCTTGCTTGATTTGAGTGATGATTGCTTGACTTGTCCAAAGATTGCTAAAATGTGCCAAACTCTAAAATTGGGAAAAGGTTAAGTTTTTAATTGGTCAAGTAGTCTAATCACCCCCCCTCTAGACATACTTCAAGGTCCTACACTGATGTACTATTACGAGATAGACTTTCACGATCTATCCCGGAACTCCTTCCTCGACATCTCGGCGTTCATCGTCGTGTGTGAGGCCTTCCTCCGTATCCAACTCCACTTCGGGTTGTGGCTCAAAGTCTTCAACGTGAAGCCGAAAGTGGTGGATGGCTAGCACGCGGAGTGTGGAGGAGCCATGGTGAGTAAGTTGTCCAATGTCTCCTGGCCGAAAGGCACTTTCGTGGAGACTTTCAAGGAATGGCAGAAACAATGGTTCTACATTACGGAACCCTGCGGCACCAACTAGGCCGTGACTGCCGAATTCAACCCCGGTGCTCCTATGCGGCTCACCTCCTGGGTCGAGAAGAGCCCGAACTGGTGTTCGCCAGATGAGCTGATAGCACTGCTGATGCGCGTTCAGAGCATGGTTGACAAGAATGTCAAACTTGTCGATATAATCCAGGTGATGCTAGTTCGCCAGATTCTCCCGTGCCAAAGCCGAAGCCTCCCGCTATGGAAGTTCAATCCGAAGAAGCACCATACCCTGAAGAGGCTCTTTGAACCACTCACAAAGATGCCTGGAGGTTGTGTTCAAGGGCAACGAGATACCGCCAGCCACGGATTTGGACCGTGGGCATGATGTTAACCACCCCGCCAGCGAGGTAAGTTTTTAACGCGTCCTCTACTTGTTTGTTTCAAGGAGGAAATCTGAACTTTTACTGTCATTGCTTCTTCAGGAATGGATTGAGAGGGCGAAGAAGATCTAGTGCCCAGCTCCGTTGCCTGAAGAACCAGTCATTCCATGTCTAGCGAAGATGCTGGTGCCGGCGCCCTATATGGCATCAGCGGAGATGGCCAAGGGGAAGGCCAAAGGGGTCCGAAGTGGCCCCCGTTGCAAGGGCACTTCGAACACGACGTCTGAAGACAAGACCCGCTCCTCTGCCGCCGAAGATGACGACAATGATGAGTAGGAGGAGGAGAACAACCCTCCTCCTGATGAGGGAACGAAGAAGAGGGCGGCCCCCACAATTCTGGAGATGGAGGCGCCCAAGAAGGGGAAAGGCCGGCTTGCGGGCAGCTCCGCATGGGATGTCGACAGCAGTCCGGAGTGACGTCCCCGCCCTAAGCCTCGGGCCGCATCGTAAGTACTAAAACTCGTACATGCCCATAGATCCAACCTTTCCTCCTTGTCATATTGACATGGTCAATCATGCTATTACAGTCCGCCCCACAACAGCTCCCAGCAATCCTCATCAGAGGGTTCGTTGGACACGGCCAGCGAGACACCGCCGGCCGCATACTCTCCCAAGGCCAAGGGAGACGACGAGGTGCTCTCCCAACGGACCTTCCCACGCCGGGGAGGGGCACCAGAAGGCAAAGCCCCCGTCGCCGAACACCATGGGGAGTCAATTCCCATGGAGACTGGGGATGAGGGCCGCATTCAATTTGGCCCTCAACCGGACTTGATTCCGGAGATCGATACGGCTCCGGGCTTCGACACGCAGCCTCCTTCGAAAGAAGGGGGTATGCCTATTCCATCGGTGACCCCTATCCAACCAGGGGCACCAGATAATCTGCTGGAAGCGCTGCAAGGCGCTTCCATTGTGGACGAGCACCGTGTTCTTATGGGCACGGTGATTGAAAGGGTTCAGTCCGCCAAGAGCGGACTGACCGGAGCCTGCAGCAGCCTGCTGACATGTTTTGAGGTAAGCGGCGCAAAAGGAGAAAATCCCAATATAGACAGTAGCCCCTGAGACACTGTCCGGTGTACGGAATGGAAAACCGGACAGAGGATCAACCCCTGATGGTAGGAGACTAACTAAACTTTTCTGAAATGAATACGCAGGCCTCGCTGTTGGCCGCAGCCTCTGATACTGCTGAAGTCTCTGGACTAAAGCAGAGACTGGAGCAGGCCGAGAACGAGCTCGGTCTGGTGAGGAGGCAGCTCCAAGAAAAACAAGGTATGTGATAACCCGTTTTATATTAAGACAGTAAAATGATATGCATTGACTGAAGTGTCAAGATGTATATAGAAGCGATGACCGAGGTCGAGGCACTGAAAGAGGCCATGGCCGAAGCCGAGGGGAAGGCTGTCAAGGAGGAGGCCGCCCGTAAGAGGCTCAAGGCCCGGGTCAGCGAGGTTCAACAAGAGCTCCATGACGTGGTGAGGAAGTGCGAGACCTTGGAGCGCGACGGTTCGAGAGACCGAACTTGCCAAGGCTTGTCAGAGCGCAGAAACGGCCCGGAATGAGGCCCAGGGCTCCCTCCAAGAGATCCATGAGGCCAGGAAGATTGTGGCGGGTAAGGCATTTAGTATGCAAAGTAAGTATATGAAGAAGAAGTATTTCTTACTAACCCAGATTCGGAGTTCTCCAGGAGCCTATGCAGATTTGCCACGTAGTGTGTCCAACGCCAGGAGTTCTTTCGAGCCAAAGAGGGGAGCTCCACGGAGAAATTGTTCTGGTCACAGTATCTTGCGCCAGAGCGTCCCATGCCCTTCACCGATCAGCTGAAACAGCTGGTGGAGCTGCATAGGGTGGCCAAACTAGCCATGAAGGATTTGATAATCTGGCTATGGCCAGCCGAAGCTATGCCCGGTAGCTACTTCAGACTCGTGAAGCGGCTGGTGAACGCATGTCCTCGGCTGGACGGCGTCAAGCAATCGACCTGTATTGAAGGTGCGCGCACAGCCTTCGCTCGTTGCAAGATGTGGTGGGCAAAGATGGATGCCGTCGAGCTGACCAGGGGGCCGCGAGAGAGCAAGGAGCATCGCACACCCGAGCGCTATTTTGCGGATGTCCTAGAGGGGTCTCACATTGTGGCAACGCAGTGTGGGCAAGACATTATTTTCAAATGAATATATTCGTGTTGTCTTTTGCCTTGTATGATGAAACAAAGTCGGTTTGTAATATAATGCTTGTTATGTTTTAATTTTTCCTCCTGTGCGGCCGTGTTGTATGAAATCTGAGGGTTGGCCAGTCATCGGCTTCTGTCCCCATGTAGGTAGTAAGGAGGTGTTCGGGATGGAATCTAAACAATCTTGATCCATTATATGGTCCTTGAAGGAGTTGTTTAGCGCAATGAACTAGGCAATCAGACTATGCGGCTTAAACTCCCTCACTTAGCCATAGGAGTTTTATAATAAAACATGGTGCATCCCCTGGTATCTGAACCAGAGTGCTATGAGCATCTGATCGGGAAGTACCGATCCTTAACGTAATGCAAAAAAATCTCCAGCGATTTGCAACCTCTTGAACAGCTGACTAGCTCTCGCCGTATCATGACAGTCAGTTTTCGGCTTTGTCTGCTGAGGTGCTCCTTTGGATAAACCAGGGCACAGTCGCAGCAGTTCTCCCTTTACTACCTTAGCCGATGTAGCAGAACGTAAGGTAGCAAGCACAAGAGCTGGGCAACCCAACTATTGACCAAAGACATGATTCGGAGCCAATGCATATAATGCTAAATTCGGGGTGCCGAACTATACTGTAAAAGTGTTCGGACTTCCGTTGCCATGTTGTGGGGTGCTATAAAGCCCCTGTCAAGGTGGAACACACCGAATGTACAGGTTTTACCTGATAGAATTACTAGGAAGGAAAAAGGCAAAAATAAAGAAAGAGGAAGAACCAATGGTAAGCTAAAGCCGTGGAAATTTAGGCCGCAAACTGTTTCTATTATAATTTCATTGGTGCGTTAAAGCGTGTTTGTACAAGTGGTGCAATAAGCAGAAAGGCTACTTACTGTGCCTTCACCAAGAGAGAGCTGCGTATGGGTCCTAAAAAATAGGTAGAGTGGTCGTTGAATGAAACCACCTAGAGAAGTCCCCCATATATCTGCGGCTCTCCCGTGCCGAGCTTGTATAATACCATCCAATAGGGTCAACTGACCGCTCTTATTCTTGCCATCTTGGTGTGCTTGTCCTTCAAGAGGATCCATTATCAGGCCATCGGATGGTGTCTACGGGATTGAGACCTAAAAGGAAAAAGTGAAAGTGAAAGTATGTGTGTATCTGGCGCCGGTTGAGCCGTACTGTGGATCACAAGCTAGTTGTGCATCCGTCGATGCCCATGGAATTTCTAGTGCGTAGTTATGTACGCGCGGTGCGAATGCCACCGTTTGATCAGGACTGAGATGGAGGCCGGATTGCTAATCGAGCTCCTGATGATCCGAGTTGTCCTGCTGCAGGGTAGTTCGGACCCTCTTAATGGTGTTCGTGGGCTCGGCAGCAGAATTAGGGTTCTGCTTGAGAAGGCCACTCTGTACTTCTGCTGCTAAGGCAGCTGTGTGCTCTTCTGTACAGAGAGAGCATTCCGTATTTCCGTTGACTGTGATGACACCTCGTGGACCGGGCATCTTGAGCTTAAGATAAGCATAGTGAGGTAGCGCATTGAATCGAGCAAATGTGGTTCGTCCAAACAGTGCGTGATAGCCGCTGCGACAGGGGACGATATCAAAGATTAATTCCTCGCTTCGGAAGTTGTCCGGAGATCCAAAGACTACCTCTAGTGTGATTGAGCCCGTACAGCGGGCCTCTACACCTGGTATGACTCGTTTAAAGGTAGTCCTTGTAGGCTTGATCCGTGATGGGTTAATGCCCATTTTGCGCACTGTATCCTGATAGAGCAGATTGAGGCTGCTGCCACCGTCCATCAGGACTCGCGTTAGGTGGAATCCATCAATGATTGGGTCCAGGACTAGTGCGGCTGATCCGCCATGTCGGATACTAGTCGGGTGATCCCGACGATCAAAGGTGATCGGGAATGACGACCATGGGTTGAATTTTGGGGTGACTGGCTCTATTGCGTATACGTCCCTTAGTGCGCGCTTGCGCTCCCTTTTGGGGATGTGTTTGGCATATATCATGTTCACTGTTTTGACTTGGGGAGGAAACTTCTTCTGCCCCCCTGTGTTCGGTTGCCGGGGCTCCTCGTCATCGTCCTCGCTTTGCGATCCCTTTTCACTGTTCTTGTCGTTTAACTTGCCAGCCTATTTAATAACCCAACAATCTCTGTTGGTATGATTAGTTGGTTTGTCTGGGGTGCCATGTATCTGGCACGGGCGATCGAGTATGCTGTCCAGGCTAGATGATCCCTAATTGTTTCTCTTGTATGGTTTCTTCCCCTGGCTAGACTTGGAGCCGCTGAATCCGGTGTTGACTATAGTGTCATCGGTATTATCATCATTGCTTCGGCGTTTGTGTCTGTTATGTCGGAGCTTGCCGTTACTGTTCTTAACCTCAGAGGGGCCTGCCTTGTTGGCTGTGTTTTTGCTACGAGCCAACCAACTATCCTCACCCGTGCAAAAGCGGATCATGAGTGCCGTGAGGGCTGCCATAGATTTTGGATTTTCTTGGCCGAGGTGGCAAGCGAGCCATTCGTCGTGGATGCTATGTGTGAAGGCCGCTAAGGCTTCGACATCCGAACAGTCGACGATATGGTTCTTTTTAGTTAGGAACCTAGTCCAGAACTTCCTAGCTGACTCCCCAGGCTATTGAACTATGTGACTTAAATCATCGGCATCTGGCGGCTGAACAAATGTACCTTGGAAGTTGTCAAGAAAAGCTTCTTCTAGGTCCTCCCAGCTGCCAATAGAATTCTTAGGCAGACTGTTTAGCCAGTGTCGGGCTGGCCTTTTAAGATTTAGTGGGAGGTATTTGATGGCGTGAAGATCATCCCCGCGGGCCATGTGGCTGTGGAGAATAAAATCCTCAATCCATACCGCGGGATTGGTTGTTCCATTGTATGATTCGATGTTTACGCGTTTAAACCCTTCTAGGAATTCATGGTCCATTACTTCGTCAGTGAAGCAAAGAGGGGTGCGGCGCCTCTATATCGGGCCGCATCGCGACGTAGCTCTGATGGAGTCCGTCAGCGGTTTTCGGCTCGGGCGTGACTAGGTTTGTCATGCCCGAATAGATAGATGTCCTCGCGCGTCAAGGCACGTTCTCGCGATCCGTAGATCGACCTTGTGTGTTCTTCTCTACTGTCCAGGTCTTGATGGAGGTCATATGTATAGCCCCGAGCTGTCCTATCACTGCCTTTATGGCGGGGCAGGACAATCTGGTTTTCGGCTCGGGTTGCCGTTTTATCCCGACCGCGCGGTGGCCGATAACCATATTGCGTGATGCTGGTATGGGATCTGGTGCCTCATCATCGAATTGAGGTAGTAATCTGCGCTTCGGGTAACTTTTAGCTGGGCGTTTAAGGCCGTATTCCTCGGCTGCCAGGACATCAGTCCATTTGTCATTGAGCAGGTCTTGATCAGCTTGAAGCTGCTGCTACTTCCTTTTCAGGCTCCTCGCAGTGGCTATTAGCTGAAGCTTAAAGCGCTCCTGCTCTCGGGGCTCCTCAGGCACGATGAAGTCTTTGTTGCCGAGGCTCACCTCCTCCTCAGAGGGCGGACGGTAACTACCGTCCTCCGAGTCTTCTTCTATAGCCTGTTCGTCAGGGCTTACATGCCCTGATTCCCGATTGTCTTGTTCGGCAGTTTGTTCATCGGGTTCTTCTGTGTCTTCAGCACCATTCGGAGTGTTGTCGTCTCCTGTGCCGGTGTTGTTGTCCCTGCTGTGGCAGGATTTAGAGCGGCGCCGCTGACAACGGCGCTTTGGTTGTGTTTTAGGAGGCTCCTCCTTTGCTGGGTTTTCCTTGTCATTACCGCTATTATTTTCTGGCGTATCTACCATGTATACGTCATATGAGGAAGTGGCCGTCCATCATCCGGTCAACGGCGGGTTTTGGGCCTCCTCGTCTCCGGCATCGTCGTCCATAGCGTCGATGTCTTTTGAGTCATAGTCAAGTGTGTCGGTTAAGTCTTTGATAGTGGCTATGAAGTGGGTGACGGGTGGGAAGCGAAATTCTCCCCCATCATCAGCCTCCAGTATTACACCACAACGGTGGCCTGAACAAGTATAAACCATATGTCCCTTGTGTTGCGAGTTCATCGTGTTCGTCCATGAGATCTTAGCGAGCTAGGGCGTGGATCGGTAGGAGGAGATATTCATGCGCACCCTAGTGTTCAAACCTTGAGGGTTTTGCCGGAACCTGTGATCCGACATTTTGCGCGCCAGGTAGGGGTGCGCCGTAGCCTCCCTTCCTTCGATCTGCATCCCGTTGCTTCATTGTCTCCATGGCGGACGCACACCGCGCTCACGCTGAGCGTCGGGCTGCCCTCTCTACCCGCGTCGCTCAGACGGCCCCCATCGGCGGGCCACCCCGTCATTCTCTGTCGCCTGCCGCTAACGCCGCCACCAGTCCGGTGGGGAACGAGCAGCAAGCGTCCTTGCTACACCCCTTGGTGCGGCGGGACGGCCACACCGCCACCCCATCGTTGACCCCGGCCGGTTCGTCATCCCACGCTCGTCGCACTCCCATGGACGCGAGGGCCGCACTCCTCATGGCGCATGAGTTCCTGCGCTACCGCCCGGTCGACGACCTCTACGAGGACTGGCTCGACCGCATCGCCGAGCTTGTCCGCGTCGTAGGGGGCTCCCCTGCGCCGTCCCTCTCACTGCCTCGCCCTCCGCCAGCGACGGGCGGCGTGGCACATGGAGCGCCTCCACCACCTCTTCCCCAAGATGGCGCCCTGGTGCCAACGCGCGCGGCTCCATGGCGTGACCTACCGCATCCGGCGCTCGCGCGTGAAGAAAGAAGTTGTCAAGAAGTCCCTCGACTGCAAGAGCATGCTCCACCACTCCCCGCACCGCCACGCCAGGATCGCTTGCCACGGTAGGGCCCTGCACCTCTTGCCGTGGCAGCGCACGGATGCCAAGATCAAGCTTCACCTCCAAGACGGGCCCCGGTTACCACGGCCAACTGCCGTGCCTTCACCCCCGAGCTACGTAGCATCGCCTGGTCGGGCAAGTTCAAGCCGGATCTGCCTCCTCGCTACGACGACACCACCGACCCCGTGGAGTTCCTTCTGCTCTACAAGCTGAGCATCAAGGCGGCCAATGGCGAAGAGAAAGTCATGGCGAACTGGTTCCCCATGGCGCTCAAAGACGACGCTTGTTCGTGGCTCCTGAACCTGCCTCCAGGCTCGATCTCCTCCTGAAACGAGATGCGCGACCGCTTCGCCGACAACTTCCACGGCACTCGCGATCGCCCACCGACCGTGGGTGACCTACACCGCATCAAGCAGCAACCAGGAGAGACCCTCCAGAAGTACATCCAGCGCTTCAACAACATTCGCCTCAAGATCCCTAAGGTGACGGACGAGGCCATCATCTCCGTGTTCTCTGATGGCGTTTGCGACGTCAAGATGAAGGAGGATCTCCCCATCCACGAGGAGCTATGCACGTCCCTGGAGTTGTTCAACCTGGCGACCAGGTGCGCAAGAGCTGAGGAGGGGCGCCTCTCCCTCCTCGAGCTCCCGGCCGCGGACCCGGAGGAGAAGAAAGCCAAGGCCAAGGATGTGAAGCGCAAGGGAGCAGCCATGCTCGTGGCGGAGCCAAACACCAAGGGAGGCAGAGACCAGCCCGAGTCATCCGCAACCGACCGTTCTGCGCCTTCCATAACCTGCATACCCACAACACCAGCGACTACCAGGAGCTCAGAGCCATTCGAGAAGGACGCTTCCGTCGATGCCCCAAGCGCAACGACCGGGGCTACGACCGAGGAGGAGGACGCGGTGGCGGATGATGGGATGACCGTGGCCCGCGCCAGGAGTGGCGCGACCGGCCTTGTGAGGACTGTTGGTAGGATCAGCCTCGCGAGGGCGCCTAGAGGGATCAGCCTCGTGAGGATCGTCCTCAGGGAAACGCCGTTCTTTCCCCTCTACTGCCGCCACCAAGAAAGAATGACGACCACCATCAAGACGAGGGGCTCGGGGCTTCCAGGAGCCGCGTGCTATCGTCTGCATCTTGGGCGGAGCTCAAGCCCCAGCCTTGCAGTGTATCTTCAAGCAGTTGGCTCGTGAAGTGAATGCAGTCCTCCCCAAGCACGAGGCCACGCGCCCGCTCAGATGGTCCAAGTGTGCCATCACGTTCAGCTTGGCAGATCAGCTCAAGTGCGCGGATACCGCTGGTGCCCTTCCAATGCTGTGTTCACCAGTCATCAGCAACGTGCAAGTCACCAAGACCCTCATCGACGGTGGCGCAGGGCTCAATGTCCTGTCCGTCGATACGTTCGACAACCTCCAAGTGCCATATGACTAGCTTCAGCCTACCAAGCCTTTCTCAAGAGTGACTGACGGCTCCACCACCCCGATCTGGCAGGTCCGCCTTCCCGTCACCTTCGGACAGCGCGACAACTACCGCATCGAGCTCATCGACTTTGACGTCGCCCACACCTGTCTGCCGTACAATGCCATCCTTGGGTATCCAGCCCTAGCCAAGTTCATGGCGGTGACCCACCACAGCTACAATGTCCTCAAGATGCCAGGAAACGGTGGAATCATCACAGTCCTGTGTGAAGAAAGAGACGCGGTGTGCTCCCTCGAGCGTGCCTTCCAAGCTGCAGCAATTGACGACCCCGACAGCACGAGCGAGTGCCTTCCTGAGGCCACCCCCAAGAAGAAGAAGCAGTTGCACCGTGCAGGACCTTAGGAGGGTAGCGTCGCGCGCGGTACTTCGTCAGGATCAGCGCCCGCGCCAGGGGCACCTCCCTCCATCGCATAGGAAGGCGTGCCCGCCGCCCTTCTCGGGCAGGGCTCGGAGGCTCTCTTCTGGAGGGCCTCAGACCTTGCCAACATCACGAGGGAGGCACTTGAGCACCACTTGGAGGCGTGCTTCATGGCACGTTTCCGTCAGGAGAACACATGGCGACGAGCGCCCACCGTTCAGGAGTTCATCACCAAGACCACTCAGGAACTGCAAGACGCAAGGGCCATGCGTGGAGGCCGCCACTCACCAGGCGCAGCTCCCCATCCAGGCGAGGATGTAGGGCTGCACGTCTGCATCGATGTCCCAGGGCTCAACAGGGCCGCATCTTAGGAGCCCTTATGGCCTTCGTGCGTGGGCCGCTGCGAGGGTCCACCACACAACTACGTTCGCATGCCCTTCGGCCTACCGAGCGTGGCGTATGCCTATCAGCGCCACTTGCAGCGTGTCCTAGCGGCTCAGGAGGCCAGGGACCACGCCGTCCTGACGAAGATGGAGACGGTCCCCAAGGAACCACCTGGACCCCCAGAGCCTCCCGAGGCTCAGGGCCCCGGTGGCTCATGAGGAGCAACCCCTCCGCCGCGTACCGTCAGTGTCGGAGTAATGGGCCACGGGTAGGCTAACCCGAGTCCCTGAACCTTTCAAGACATCAGGGAAGGCTGCGCCCCTCGAGCCCCAAGATGACGAGCCGCCTTCCGAGAGTCGCGTCGACGCTCCCGACTGCCCCTCGCGGCCGAGTCCCAGGGACAACTCCAAGATAAGCCGACTCCTAGCCGACGACTTCCGGAGAAGCCGGCTGTAGGGAGTCGGCCCGCGACTTCAACCACCCCGTACCTTCGCGATAATGGACGGAACGGGGAACGGCCACCACGCGGCCCATTCCTGCCCCGTTTATCGAGGGCAGGCATGGCCACAGTGCGCCGTACCGGCGGAGATCTCCATCCGGCGCCGCACTGTTGTCATGCCAGCCCTGACATCAGCCCCTAGGGGCGGAGCCCTGTGCCCACGACGGCCTGTCTGTACGACCCAGAGACGGCGGGTCCCACCTATCAGCGGGAGTACAGAATACGGCGAGGGCGCCACAAGAAGGACCCGTAGGGAGTCGGCCCCGGGAGTCGGCTGGCCCCTCCCACGAGCCCCGCACGCCATTAACCAGACACGGCGGGGAATGGCAACAGTGATCGCCCGTCAGGCGGCGGCACTGTTGCCATGACCCCATGACCAAGCCAGCGTCATTAGAAGCACAGCTACAGTGATCCGCAGCCGGCAAGACCCGCCCGCGGTGGACAAGGGCTGACGGCCCCGTACCAGGCTAGACGGCGGGGCCCACCAATCGGCGGGCCCCAGCAGTCGGCGGAGAAGACGACGGCCTGAGAGACAGACGGCTAGGACCCGCGCCCAGCCGGTTTTAACATTGTATCCCTGGGGGGTAGGCCTATATAAACCCCCCAGGGCACCCATGCAAAGCATTCGAATCCATTAGCACTAGACCAGATCATATAGGAAGGAGAGAGCTAGCCTTGCCTTCTCTTACCTCCAGAATACAGCTCAAGGAGCAACCTTGTACTCACTTTGCCTTAGTGATCATGCGGAGACCCCGCAGAGCAGCAGTAGGGGTGTTATCTCCTCGGAGAGCCCTGAAGCTAGGTAAGATCCGCCGGCGTGCATGTCTTCGCCTCATCCGTTTCCAGGCACCGGCGATGTTCTACTCGCCCCCACCATGATAAGCCATCCTTTGGCATATGTCGCACCCAACCCCCGACATTTGGCGCCCACCGTGGGGCGAGGTGCGCCGTCATCCGGAGACCTGCTCTGGACGGGAACCCTTTTTCTCCCCAACGAGCGTAGCCAGCCCAGCACGCCCGATGGCGCTTGCCCCGACGCGCTGCAAAGCATCAACGACGCTTGCGCGGCGAGCTGCCTCGCCGATCTTCTTGGCGAGGTTTGCATCTCCGACGAGCCCACATCCGACGCGGGCACTGGCTGCCTTGAGAGCCGCCTCGTCAGCCTCCTCGACCAACTTCACGTCTCCGGCGAGCCTATCGCGGACTTGGAGTCGGTCGGCTCCACCGACCCGATGCTTTTCGACTCCGACACGGCATCGCTCGACGCCTTCCCCACCGACGTGATCGTCTTCGACGCCCCTCTCCCCCGAGCTGGCAGTGGCAGCAGCACCATCACCGAGGTGCTGGTCATCAGCCACGCAGCCGCTTCCGGCGAGAACACCCGCGATGCCCTACAAGCGGTGCTGCAGGACCTGTCCGTCCCCATCCCGGTCGACGCCGATGCCGAGGTGCTGGAGGCTCGCCGCCTTGCCCTCGTTGCGGAGGGACAGAAGATAAACACCATGAGACGCCTCATGGAAGCCCACCAGTGCGAGGTCGATCGAGCTGCCTTCGGCACGCTGCCTCCAGAAGGGCCAAGCCGAGTCGGCGCCGTCAAGCAACGCGGCGCGGCCATTGCCAGCATGTTGGGTGCGGACCGCCCGATCTACACCACACCCCTCGAGAACCTACGCGCCGCCCAGTCGATCGTCGATGAGCTCAACGGACTGGGGGCCGACGAGCTCCCCTACATGACTAGACGCATCCAGCAGCTAATCAGCGTGGCACGAAGCCGGCGTCCGAGCTGGAAGCCCCCCTCGCCGAGAACACGGCGCGACGTCGCGTACGCCGACTGCGGGAGGCGCCCGTGCGAGACAAGAGAAGGAGCCGGCTGCTAGCCGCAGCCGGACACGAATCACCGTCGAGCGCGACACGGAAGGCCGTCCCCGAGGCGTGGAGAGACAAGGCAACTTGCCCCCTCCTCCACCTCGCGGGGAGAGATATCCCAGCCCGCCGCCTATCGAGCATCCGACTCTCAGCGGCCGACTTGGTCGCCGCGAAGGAGTCGGCGAGAATGACGCCCTCCACCGGATCGACCGACTCCACCGATCCCTAGCGCTGGAAGAAGAAGACGAGTTGGGTCCGCCCTGTTTTGGACCTCGCATCCGAGACGAGCCCTTTCCCAAAGGGTTCACGCTCCCCCGAGATACGCCCAAATACACCGGCTCCGTGAAGCCGGAAGACTGGCTGGTTGACTACTCCATGGCCGTCAACATAGAGAACGGCAACAAGCGTGTTGCCGTAAAGTATGTTCCACTCATGCTCCAAGGCACGGCCCGGACATGGTTGAACAGCCTGAAGCCCCGTAGCATCAACAGCTGGGTCGACTTCATCGAGGCCTTCGTCCGCAACTTCACAAGCACGTACAAGCGACCCCCCAGGCCTCGCCAGCTTTCCTTGTGCGTGCAAGGGCCCGACGAGTCAACTCGCGACTACCTCACGCGCTGGGCCGAGCTTCAGAACTCCTGCGACGGCGTGCATGAGGTGAAGGCTATCGAGTACTTCACTGCCGGGTGCAGAGAAGGCACCCTCCTCAAGCACAGGCTCCTCTGCGACGAGCCGGAAACCCTAGACGAGCTGCTGATCATAGAAGACAAGTATGCCACGGTCGACTCCCCCATGAAGATGGAGATTCAAGTTAGTGCGACCGGCAAAGCGGCCCCTCAGGCTCCCAGAACTTCGGCTGGAGACGCCAGTCAGCGACAACAATAGAACGATCACAAGCGCAAGGCCCCACAGCCGGCTTCTAGCAGCCGGCAGGTTGCGACAGTCGAAGACCAGTAGCTGGAGGGGCAGCCTCCGACCAAGCGACAGAAAGGCGGCAAGTCCAACTGGTTGCCGGCCTTCTCTTACGAGCAGACTCTAGATGGTCCCTTCAAGTTCCGCAGTGGCGCGAAGCCGTCAAACCATACCACCCGAAAGTGCCACTGGCTTACCAGGATCGCCAAGGGAGACGACCTCCTTCCTCCCCCGCCTGCTGGGCCGCCGCCTCCACCGCCGCCCCAGCAGCCGGCTGCCCGGCCAGTCGGCGCAGTACGAGACGAGTACCTGGAAGAACACGGAACCTATGTGGTGTTCACCAGCATGGCCGACGATCAACGCAGCAGGTGGCCGCAGCAGCAAGAGGTGAATGCAGTAGCATCAGATACTCCAGAGTTCATGAACTGGTCCGAGAAGCCTATCAGTTGGAGCAGAGCTGATCACCCAGAGGTGATGCCGAGTCCGGGCTCCTACGCCCTGGTCTTGAGTGCCACTTTTGCCACAGACAGGCGGGCCGCTCGCTTCTCGCGAGTGCTGATAGACGAAGGCAGCATCATCAACATCCTGTACAAGGATACCATGGAGAAGTTAGGAATCAAGCAAAGACAGCTTCAGAACAGCCGGACCGTGTTCCACGACATTGTTCCCGGCCTTTCCTGCTCACCAATTGGCAACATCCTGATAGACATCCTCTTTGGAGACAAAGAGCATTTCCACCGAGAGCCAGTTTGGTTTGAAGTGGTGGACCTTGAAAGCCCGTACCATGCGTTGCTTGGCCGACCTGCTTTGGGCAGGTTCATGGCGGTCCCCCACTACGCCTACCTCAAGATGAAGATGCCAAGTTCTAAGGGGATTCTGACCATAGCCGGCGACTACAGAAAGTCGTCCGCTTGCGCGGCCGAGAGCAGTCGGCCGGCCGAGTCCCTGGTGATCGTAGCTGAGAAGCGGCTTCTTGATCGGGTTGTGGCGATGGCCGGCAAGCAGCCAGAGATGTCGCCCAACCCCAAGGAGTCGTAAGCTGAGGGTTCGTTCAAGCCGGCCAAAGAAACGAAGAAGATACCCTTGGAACCGGAGCACCCAGAGAGGTACGTTGTCATAGGTGCAAACCTTGACAGCAAATAGGAAGGCGAGCTCGTCGATTTCCTCCGTGAGAATCGGGACATCTTCGCATGGTCCCCTAAAGACATGCCAGGTGTACCGACGGAATTCGCCGAGCACAAGTTACATGTCCGATCTGATGTGAAGCCCGTCAAGCAGCCCTTGCGCCGCCTGTCAGAAGAGAAGAGAAGAGTTGTTGGAGAAGAGATAGCCTGACTCCTAGCAGCCGACTTCATTATGGAAGTGTTTTTTCCAGAATGGTTAGCAAACCCGGTCCTGGTGCTGAAGAAGAACAAGCAGTGGCGGATGTGTATTGACTACACAAGCCTCAACAAAGCTTGTCCCAAGGACCCATTTGCTCTGCCGAGAATTGACCAGGTGATAGACTCCACAGCCGGATGCGACCTGTTGAGCTTCTTAGATGCGTATTCAGGATATCACCAGATCAAGCTAAACCCGACTGACAGACGGAAGACCGCCTTCATCATGCCGTTTGGAGCCTTCTGCTACCTGACCATGACGTTCGGCTTGAGGAATGTCGGCGCCACCTTTAAGCGTTGCGTGCAGAAGTGCCTCCTCAAGCAACTCGGCAGAAACGCCCACGTCTACGTAGACGATGTGGTGGTGAAGATGGAAAAGCATGGAACACTACTGGAAGACCTCAAGGAAACTTTTGAGAACCTGCGCCGATTCCAGATCAAGCTCAGCCCTGAGAAGTGTGTCTTCGGAGTACCAGCCGGCCAGCTCCTTGGCTTCCTGGTCTCTTGAACGCGGCATAGAGTGCAACCCTGTAAAGATCAAGGCCATCGAGAGGATGGAGGTACCCCGCCGACTACTAGATGTGCAAAAGTTCATTGGCTGCTTGGCGTCCATCAGCCGATTCATCACTCGGCTGGGCGAGAAAGCTCTCCCTTTATACCAGCTCATGAAGAAGACCACCTTTTTCG
The DNA here is from genome assembly GCF_002162155.2 of Triticum dicoccoides. Taxonomy (NCBI): domain Eukaryota; kingdom Viridiplantae; phylum Streptophyta; class Magnoliopsida; order Poales; family Poaceae; genus Triticum; species Triticum dicoccoides. The sequence continues at coordinate 367,001,363 of NC_041381.1, read as the reverse complement.
AATGGAACCACAAGGAGGACGAAGCTTTTCTCCAGTTGAAGAAGATGTTGACTACTCCCCCTGTGCTGGCGGCTCCGACTCCTAAAGAGCCCATGCTCCTGTACATTGCCGCCACCAGCCGGGTAGTCAACACAATAATTGTAGTGGAGTGCAAGGAGGAAGGCAAGGCGCTACCTGTCCAAAGACCGGTATATTACCTGAGCGAAGTACTTTCGACCTCCAAGAAGAACTACCCCCACTACCAGAAGATGTGCTACGGCGTGCACTTTGCCGCCAAGAAGTTGAAGCCTTACTTTCAAGAGCATCCAATCACTATGGTTTGCACAGCCCCGCTGGCCGAGATCATCGAAAGCCGAGATGCTTCTGGCCGAGTGGCCAAATGGGCCATTGAGCTGGCTCCCTACACCATCTACTACCAGCCCCGCACCGCCATCAAGTCGCAAGCACTGGCCGACTTCCTTGTCGACTGGGCCGAGACCCAGTACCTGCCACCAGCGCCCGACTCCACCCATTGGCGGATGCATTTCGACGGCTCCAAGATGCGCACCAGCTTGGGAGCCGACGTTGTCCTCACTTCCCCTAAAGGCGACAAGCTCAAGTATGCGCTGCAGATCCACTTCGCCGCCTCCAACAACGTCGCCGAATACGAGGCACTCATTCACAGGCTCCGGCTTGCCAAAGAACTTGGCATTCGTCGGATCCTGTGTTATGGCGACTCCGATTTAGTGGTCCAGTAGTCATCTGGCGATTGGGACGCCAAAGATGCAAACATGGCGAGCTACCGTTTCCTTGTGCAGCAACTCATCGGATATTTCGAGGGGTGCGAGTTCCTCCATGTGCCAAGAAATGACAACGACCAAGCAGACTCCCTGGCACGAATCGACTCCACCTGCCAAGAAATACCATCCGGCGTCGCCCTTCAGCGCCTCCTCAAGCCGTCTGTCAAGCCTTCACTAGAATCAGACTCCATCTTTGTGCTGGCTCCCCTTGAAGAAGATGGATCCGACTCAAGAGCCCCAGCAGACGGCACGAGTATTCTTACAGATGGCTCCAAGAATGCCGCAGTCGAAGCCGGCCCGGGGACTTTAGAACCCAGCCCGGGGACTGCGGCGACCAGTCCGAAGACCCTAGAGCTCGGCCCGGGGACTGCACCAGTCGGCCCGGGGACTTCATCAATCCAGCAAGCAGCCGCGGACTCCAGCCCGCCGCCTCCCAGCCCAGCCGCCCCCGTCCAAGTCGCAGTGATGGCAGTCGAAGAAATAGCAGCACCCACATGGGCCCAGCCCATCCTCAAGTTCCTAGTGAGCAAAGAGCTGCCAACAGATGAAATCTTGGCTCGGCAAATACAACGCCGAGCGGCAGCCTACACCATAGTCAACAGAGAGTTGGTCAGGCGCAGCGTCACTGGTGTCTACCAGTGTTGCGTCGAGCCAGAGCAAGGCCAAGCAATTCTCGAAGACATCCATCAAGGCGAGTGCGGCCACCATGCGGCCTCATGAGCACTCGTTGCCAAAGCCTTTCGACACGGTTTTTTCTGGCCAACTACCCTAGAAGAGGCCAAGGAATTAGTCCAAAAATGCAAGGGGTGCCAGAAGTTCCGCTCCAAGCCGCATCAGCCGGCTTCCGCACTCAAGACTATCCCCATCGCCTGGCCCTTTGCGGTTTGGGGCCTGGACATGGTGGGACCATTCAAGACAGCACGAGGCGGCCTAACTCACTTACTTGTCGCGGTGGACAAGTTCACCAAGTGGATAGAAGTAAAGCCCATCAAGAAGTTGAATGGTCCGACTACAGTGACTTTCATCTCCGACATCACAATTCGGTACGGCATACCACACAACATCATCACCGACAATGGCACAAATTTGGCCAAAGGCGCCTTGGCCCGTTTCTGCACGATGCAGGGCATCTGACTGGACTTAGCGTTCGTTGCCCATCCGCAGTCAAACGGCCAGGTAGAGCGAGCAAACGGCCTCATCCTGTCTGGCACCAAGCCCCGATTGGTCAAACCACGGGAGCGTTCGGCCGACTGTTGGCTTGAGGAGCTGCCAGCCGTCCTCTGGAGTCTGTGCACGACTCCAAACAAGTCAACCGGCTTCACGCCTTTCTTCCTCGTCTACGGTGCTGAAGCCGTCATCCCAACAGACATAGAGTTTGACTCCCCACGAGTCACCATGTACGCCGAGGAGGAAGTAGAAGAAGCACGTCAAGACGGCGTCGATCTGCTGGAAGAAGGCCGGCTGTTGGCACTCAGCCGGTCCAGCATCTACCAGGAGAGCCTGCGCCGATACTACAAAAGGAAGGTCAGGCCAAGAACTTTCCAAGAGGGCGACCTTGTGCTCCGACTGATCCAGCGAACAGCCGGCCAGCACAAGCTGCCGGCGCCTTGGGAAGGCCCCTTCATTGTCAGCGAAGTGCTGGGCAATGACTCCTACTACCTGATCGACGCTCAGAAGCCCCGAGCACGCAAGAGAGACGACTCCGGCAAAGAGTCGGAACGGCCATGGAATGCAAATCTTCTCCGAAGATTTTACAGTTGATGCAGTATGTACCATGCTACCCTTTGTATTAAAGTACCAAGACTTCGGGCCCCCCAAGACGAGCTCAGGGACTGCCCTTTTTTGTTATCTATATGATAAGAATTATGCCTTCGAGTATGCTACTCTTTGTTACGCCGCTTGGCACCGGGTTCGACTAGTCGGCCTGGGGACTCGCCGCCTTGCACTATGAAATGCTTCCTGCAGTCCGACAAGTAGTGTGTGGTGCCTAAGCCGTCTCCTGTCAGAAGCCGCAGCTCGCAGAGCGAGTATTTGGTGGGCAGGAGTAAGGAAGAATGGGCGCCCACACGAAAAATGGCTAAGGACTTAAAAGCATTAACATAGCTTAAGCCGGCTTCCATCCTCTCTTCGCAAAGCCGACTCTTGAGTAGTCAGCTTGCCGCTTTCTATCCAACTTGTTAAAAACACTCTAAAAAATGGCCAAGTACTTGCCTTCCCTAAGGTAGCCAAGCATTTGATCCAGCGGCACCGCAGAGCGGTTGTCCGACTGGCAAGGCGGCGACTAAAGGAAGGCGGCAAAGGAAAAAGCCAAAAGAGCGATGAGCAAGGAAAGATAGAATTCGGATAAATATTTACATAACATAGGCCCTTGGCCGAATCTTCAAGCAGAAGTTCAAAATACACCCCACGGGTGGAATTGTGCAAATTAACAAGTTCTTCCAAGATTACTAAAGCAGATAAAATAAAGGCAAGACGGCAGCCTAGGAAGCGGCAGACGGGTTCGGAGGGTCGGAAGAGACGGCGGTGTCAGGCGCCGGGGCGGCCGGCTGGGCAGTCTTGGCTTGATCGTCTCCGGCAGCAGCCGGCTTGGTCGGGCGTGGCTCGTTGCTAGAGGCGCGGTCGAGCTGAGGCTGGTCGCCCGCTCCGTCTTCTGGCGCCTCCATCTCGCCTCCATCCTCCGCCCCGCCTTCCTCCTTGGTGCTGGAGTCAATCACCTCCGACGAGTCCTCGTCGTAGTCCAGGTTCATTCCGAACCACTCCGGTGGCACCACCCCGCCGTCTGCAGCCCACTCAGGGACGAAGACACTGGTGTCTGTATAGTCGGCGATCGCCACCGCACGCTCGACGAGGGCGTCTTCGACAGCTACCAGCTCTGCCTGGGCCTCTGACCGGAACGTGGCCAGCCGGTCCAGGTCCAGCCCCGGATACCACGCCTTGACGAATTCCAAGGCCCGGCGCGCTCCAGCCCGGGCCGAGGAACCCTTCCAGGCCTCAAGACGGCCAGCCGCGACCTCCAGCCAGTCGGCAGTCCGACTGGGAGTGCGCAGATCTGGCATGTCTGGCCACAGGGCGGCAATCGCCTGGGCGCCGACACGTTGAAGCCGGCGCAGCATCCGATGGGCTAGCCGCAGACGAGCCTTGATGCTCAGAAGCTGCTCATCAAGGCTCCGGGGGGGATTGTGTCACGCCCAATATGCGACCCTATCCAAAAGGAACTCGAAGGTCCCACCAAGGATAGACCCGCATATTGAAACGCTTTTGCAAGGTGGATATCATTACATCAACATTACATAATAGATGGGGATACATACATAAGGCATACAATGCCACATGAATACAACATCACAATACATCAGAGCATCATCCGACTACGGATGAAACACAAACAGAAACTCAAACGACATCCACCCTGCTAGCCCAGGCTGCCGACCTGGAACCTATCCCCTGATCGAAGAAGCAGAAGAAGAACTCAACGCAAGCAAGCATCGCTCTCGCGTCATGAAAATCTCATGAACCTGTACCTGCAACTGTTGTTGTAGTAATCTGTGAGCCACGAGGACTCAGCAATCCCATTACCATGGGTATCAAGACTAGCAAAGCTTAAAGGGAAGGAAGGGGTAAAGTGGTGAGGCTGCAGCAGCGACTAAGCATATATGGTGGCTAACATACGCAAATAAGAGCGGGAAGAGAGCAAGCGGAACGGTCGTGAAGCTAGCAATGATCAAGAAGTGATCCTGAACTCCTACTTACGTCAAACATAACACAGAAACCGTGTTCACTTCCCGGACTCCGCCGAGAAGAGACCATCACGGCTACACACGCGGTTGATGCGTTTTAAATCGGATCTGGTGTCAAGTTATCTACAACCGGACATTAACAAATTCCCATCTGCCTATAACCGCATGCACGGCTTTCGAAAGATTATACCCTGCAGGGGTGTCCCAACTTAGCCCATGACAAGCTCTCGCGATCAACGAAGGAATAGACCTTCTCCCAGGAAGACCCGATCAGACTCGGAATCCCGGTTTACAAGACATTTCCACAATGGTAAAACAAGACCAGCAAAGCCGCCCGGATGTGCCGACAAATCCCGATAGGAGTTGCACATATCTCGTTCTCAGGGCACACCGGATTGTCCAGACTTCCGGTAGGCCAGCCCAGAGTTGCCCCTGGTGGTCACTGGCGGCCGACAGTTTGGACCAACACTCACAACAAGCACTGGCCCGGGGGGGGGGGATAAAATAAAGATGACCCTCGAGAGGGCGACTCTTAAGGGAAAAAGGGCTAGGTGAGGCAAATGGTAAAACCAAGGTTGGGCCTTGCTGGAGGAGTTTTATTCAAAGAGAACTGTCAAGGGGGTCCCATAAATCACCCGACCGCGTAAGGAACGCAAAATCCGGGAACATAACATCGCTATGACGGAAACTAGGGCGGCAAGAGTGGAACAAAACACCAGGCATAAGGCCGAGCGTTCCACCCTTTACCAAGTATATAGATGCATTAATAATATAAGAGATATTGTGATATCCCAACCAAAATCCTGTCCACCATGGAGAAATCTTCAACTTCACCTGCAACTAGCAAAGCTATAAGAGGGCTGAGCAAAGCGGTAACATAGCCAAGCAACGGTTTGCATAGGAAAGGTATCAAAGGTTAGAGGTTCATGGCAATATGGGATGGCTTGATAAACAGGTAATAGGTAGCGCAACATAGCGATAGAACGAAGCAACTAGCATAGCAATGATAGTAGTGAGATCTAGGGTAGCGGTCATCTTGCCTGAAATCCCGCAAGGAAGAAGAACAGGTCCATGAGAAGACGAATGGATGAAGCCGAACCAAGAGTAGACGAACGAATCCTCACGATCGCAACGAAACAGGAACTATCGAAAAGAAGCACACAACATAGTAAACACACCACACATGAACATGACATGATGCACAAACAAGTATGATGCATGACAAGCTACATGAAGCTACTCATGGCAAGAGATGATACAAACAAGAACAACACATCAAAGCAAGTTTAAATGAGGCCGGGAACAACATATAACAATTCCGGTAAGTCCTCATATGCATATTTCGAAATAGGTCCAGATCTGAATAAACATTATGTTCAAGTAGTTAAACAGCAAGTTAAGATGCACAAAGATGATCTACACGAGATTCTAGTCAAGTTACATATAAAGTTCATTTAGTTCGGAGCTACGGCCTAGAAGATATGAGCAAAACAAGTTAAACATGGCATTGGTGCAAAATGCACACAAACATCAAGCAAACACCTCAAAACAAGGATGCAACATGATAATATGAAACTACATGCAAAAACAAGCAAGTTTCATATAGAGCACACTCAAAACGGAGCAACGGTTCAACACATGCACACTATACAAGTTATAAGGACAAGCTATCCAAAACAGCGACTAGGCATATTGCAAGCATCAAAACAATATGCTACAGCACCACAATATAATAACAAAAGGCATGGACATGATGTACAGGTAAAGCACAACAAAAGATGAACACTGAGCTATCTCTATAAATCACTAGAACATGCTCAAACACACATGGTAAGATTGCAAGTTATTACAATTTCAGACTTTGCAGAAAATAACAGCACGATGCAATGTTTAGAGCTATCAAACAACATGTTACAGGAACTTATCATGGCAAACAAAGGTATGGCATGAATTTACTAATTGCATAGAAAAAGAGTCCCTTACTGACCATAAGCCAAAAAGGATCATAAAATATAATGGCACCCATGTGAACATAGCAAGTTTTTATTACAGATTCATACATGGCAGGAACATAAATATGAAGGCATGTTTATGAGCTTGTGAAGGCACCCAACAGAGCAAAACATGGCATGGCAAGGCACCCAACAGTAAGAAGGCATGTTTTTGAAGCTAAGCATGGCAAGAGCAAGGTCATAGGGTGCATGGATCACCAGGAAAACACATGGAAACAACTGAACTTAATGTAAACAGGCTGACAACAACATTTTCAAGCAACTTTGGAGCAAGATATGAATAATCTACAGTAACCTATAAATGCAACCAGGGGCATGGATGGATAGAGGATGACATGTAGATCAAAACGTGTTTATAGAACATCTTCAGATTACGCATAGAATAATTAGTAGCAACATGTTTACATGGCATCAAAATTACAGCAGAACAGAGACTAAAATCAGCAACATCATGATGCCTAGTTTACATGCTTGTGCTAGTCACCACATTGATCACAAAAATACATGGCATATACCACTGTAAAGATGGCATGGCATAGTTCAAAACACATTTAGGGATCAACCTCATAGGATGCACATATCAATCATGGCAAAAATGACAAAAGAGCTCGTTCTGTTAACAGACAGCAGAAAACAATATGAAGCACTCTTACGACGATGATTCAGGCATCTAGATGACCTCAAATGAATATGATGCAATGGAATGAAATGGTGTACTCTTCGAGACGAACAGTTTGACATATTATACACGCAAAACGGAGCTACATGCACAAAGATACAACAGGTCAAAGTATGCAACATTTTTATAGAATCTGGGGACTTGGACGAATTTCACCTTCGGGAAAAGTCAACCCGGGACGGAGGCGTTCCGGGACGGAGGGATCCGGGACGCAGCAGGGTTGTTTGGATGGTTGAACTGGTGGATCTGGTCCAGGCTTCGTCTCCGGCGAGGTGCGGTTCTCCGGCGAGGTGGCGAACTCCGGCGAACCTTGGAAGAAGAGAGAGATCCGGTGAGAGCGAGGGAGGGGAAGCAGGAGGAAGAAGGAGGAGAGGGGCGGCCTTGCCTGGCGGGGTGCGGTCGTCGGCGACGGTGCGGGGTCGCCGGCCGGTGCGAGGAGGCGGGGGGAGCTGGAGCTCCGGCGAGGGGCGGCGGAGGAACTCCCGGGCGACGGGGCGAGCAGAGGGAGCACGGCGCGCGCGGGGGAGACGAGGCCGGCCGGGCG
>NC_041381.1:366972337-366993340 GCF_002162155.2 Triticum dicoccoides | reverse complement strand
CGGGCGGGCCAGGCGGGCACGCTGCGGGCTCGCCGGGCCGCGGCAGCGGGGACGGCGCGGGGAGCCACCTGGCGCGCCCTGATTGGACTGGGGGAGCAGGGTGGACACGTCCGGTCGCCGGGCGGACGTGTCCGGCGGCGCGAGGACGAAAAATGGCTAGGGTTAGGGGGGTTCATCCGCGAATTTCGGAGGGGAAGGTGTATTTATAGGTAGAGGGAGCTAGGAGAGTCCAAATGGAGCACAGTTTTTGCCCACACGATCGTGATCGAACGACCGAGAGCATGGAGGGAAGTTAGATGGGTTTTGGGCCACTTTGGAAGGGGTGTTGGGCTGCAAGGAGAGAGGGGCTTTACGGTTACCCGGTTAACCGTTGGAGTACCAAACGACCTCCAAATGGCACGAAACTTTACAGGCGGTCTACCGGTGCTATACCGAGGCCGCTTGGCAAGGCTCGGGTCATTCCGAGAAAGTTTAACACCCACTCACAACGAGAGACAAAAGGGGAATGCCGGAGGGCATAGGAGTGCCGGATCGCGAAACGGCCAACGGGGAAAATGCTCGGATGCATGAAACGAACACGTATGCAAAATGAAATGCACATGATAATATGATAAAATGCAACACGCAAGCAAATGACATGGCAACGATGGTGAATAACTGGCAGACACATGGCGCATCGGATCCGGGGCGTTACAGATTGGCAGCAATCTCCACACCATTTGCCCTCCGCGCCTCGCGATCAGCCTGGATGGCTTGAATGGCCGCCTGCGAGTGGCCAGGGAAGAAGTCTGCCAAGACAAAAAAGAAGCAAGACAAAGAATCAGGAGTCGGCCCGACTTATAGTCGGCGGCTCAAAGAAAGAAAGTAAAGAAACTCACCATCGACGATGTCTTCAATCTCATTGAAGCCGGAGGTCAGCAGTGCCTCCTTCTCAGTCCAGGAGGAGCGCTCGCTTTCGAACTCGGCTAGGAGAGCGGTCTCTTTCTTCTCTGTCTCATCCTGCGCCTTCTTAAGCAGCTCCTTCTGCTCCTCTAGCTGCGCAGCCAGAAGGTCGTGTTCTGCGGCGAGCTTGTTGCACTCCTCCCCTTGTCGCGCAAGGCGGTGTTGGCTTTGCCCAGCTGTTCCTGAAGAGCGGCATTGGCCTCTGAAGAATTAAAAAGGAAAAAGACGTTAAGTCATCAACAAAGAAGGTCGCCGGGAAGATCCGGCCCGACTGCTGAGCAGTCGGCATGAATCTCGGGGACTACAGCCCGCGGGTGCGCCAGCGCGCCCCCGTGAAAAAGTAGAAGGACTCACTCCGGCTCTCCGACAAGTTGGCAGTCCGCTTGCCCAGCTCCTCAACGTTGCGGTTGAAGGCAGTGACGCGGAGGTTGTGATACTCCTGCGATAAACGTTTTAGACAAATATAACTATTTGGAACTCGCCAGATGGAGTTCCGAGCCGCCTGCTCACCAGCTGGCCCGAAACTCAGGGACTACACCCAGTGGGTGCGCTGGCGCGCCCCCACAGAGAAGAACAAGAAAAACAGAATCAAATGAAAAAAGCATACCGGGATAGCTGCTCGTGACGCCAGATGCGCCTTGGTGTAGTTTTGGATGGTGTCGCCCTCGGCTCGCAGCTTCGCCTCGACGTCCAGAAGGGCATGGTTCAGCGGGCCGTTGCCGCCTCCTCGCACCCACCCAACGGGCGCGGCACTCATCGCCTCGGCATCTGGGATGGCTGAGCTGGCGGCACCGGTCTCCAAGGGGCGTGGCGCCGAAGTCGCCTTCTCAAGGCGGCGGCGCGCTGGCGAGGCGACTTGAAGGAGCAGCTTCGCCACGGCCTCGTCTTCAGTCAGCGGCACCGGCGGGTCCACCGGCTGCTTACCCTGCATGCTCCCAAATGGTGGCGGAGGCGGCGGTGGCGGCGCGGCCGTGTCCGACATGGAGGCCTCGCCGCTGTCCTTCTCCATGATGGGGTTCTCCCCGCAGGCTTCCCTAGTCTGCCCCATGAACTCCGGGAGCGGCGGTGCGGAGTTCAGCAAAGTGACGATCTGCACCGACTGGAGGCACGCGGCCTCCTCGGCCCGCCGCTGTGCCGCGACGGCGGCTTCGGCCTCTTCCAGCTTCTTCTGGGCGGAGGCCGCCGCCTTGTCAGCCTGCGCCTTCTCCAGGCGGTCGGCTTCCTCCTCGCCGCGCTTCTCCCGCCCGTTTTTCTCTGTCGCCTCCCGGAAGTCGGCGGCGGGGTCAATCCACCGAGTATTGGCGGACCTCTCTACCGACCCAATGATGGAGGGGACGGCGACCCTCTCAAAAGTAAGGGGGGCCCTGAAGCGAAGAAGGCATGTAAGAATTTTTGACAAGATTCGCCAGAAGAAAACAAGTCAAAGACGGAGCACTTACGCAGAGACGAGTGGCGGCTTTTTTACTTCCTTGCGGAAGCGGTTGGCCTTCACGACCTCCTCCTCCTGCTTGGTCGCGGCGGCCGCCCCCTTGAACTTCTTCGACCGGCCGCCGAGCGAACTCGGCTCGGCCTCGCGCTTCTTCGCGCCGCCTTAACCGGCCAAGCCGGCGGAGGAACTCGCACCCGGCTGGCCGACCTTTGGCTGGTGACACGGGGCGACTTCCCCCTCGGTGTCGTCATCAGGCCAGTCGGTGAAGGTGGCCGAGGGCCTGAAGCCGCTAGCTCCTCCTCCTCCTCCTTCGGCGTCGGTCTCCATCGCTGCCGCCCCCTAGTCAGGGTCGTCGACGTCGCTCTCTGCTCGGTCGGGGACGAACTCACGGGGCGGTCCCGTGGCGCCGGCTGAAGGCTACATGAGGGGGTTCTGACTCGAAAAAGCCAAAAAGAGATCAGAAGTCGGACTGGGCTGCAAAAGAAAATAGAAGAACAAGAAAGACGACTTATAACAGGCGGGGGGTTGGTGCGTGAGTACGGCTCTTTGCTGAACTGCCAATCCGCCGAGAGATTGCAGTTCGCGATGAAGTTCACCATGTTCGCCACCTCCATGTGGGGCATGTCCTTGGTGCACATCCGACTAGGGTCCCAGTGGTCGCTCATCTGGTAGATCAGATGAGCTCGACCTTGGAGCGGGAGGACTCGGCGCGCCACGAAGGCGGCCAGCAAGTCGGCCCCGGTCAGACCCTTCGACTGCGTCAGCACTCAGAGTCGCGCGACAGCGGCGGCGCCAGCAGGAGTCAGCGTCCTAGCCCGATGGGACCAGCTGGGGAGCCTCCCAGCCGATGCACTGGCTTCGTAAGGCGGCAGGTTGACCCAGTCGCCTTCCCGGGCAACGTTCTTCACGTAAAAGTAGGACCGCTGCCACATCTTCACCGACTTAATCAGCGGGATGGAGGGAAACAGATTGTCGGCCACCGATCGCCGCATCACGATGAAGGCGCTGCACTGGGCTAGCACGCCGGCGACGTGCGTGCCGAGCTTGGATTGGAAGAATTCCCCCCACAGCTTGATGGTGGGGAGAACGCCAAGGAAGCCTTCGCATAGGGCGGCGAAGGCGGCCAGCAGCACCACCGTGTTCAGAGTGAGGTGGTGCGGCTGAAGCCCGTTGAACTCCAAGAAGGAGCGGAAGAAACCGCTTGCCGGTAGCCCTAGGCCGCGCATGAGGTGCGAGCGGAATATGACCCGCTCGCCCTCCTCCGGCGCCGGCGTTATATCCTCCACCGGCGCAGCGCGGGCTCGCACCAGGTTTGTGCCGGGGAGACGGCGCATCTTGCGAAGAAGCTCGATGTGGTCGTCGTCCACCTCGGAGCCGTCCCACACGCTGGAGCGCACGGCAGGAGGTGCGGTGGCGGAGGAAGAGCTCATCGCGGCGGGCGCAGGGTGGTTCGGCACGACGGCGGCAAGAGGAAGAAGAAGCGAGAGGAAGCGCGGGAGCAGGGAAGATGGGCGCGCGTGCTTCGCCGCCCCTCTCCCCCCGCCTACTTATAGCCTCGTGGGTTGAGAAGCCGATGGGGCGGGCATGGGATTAACTGCACGCAGGACCCCACGCCCCCCACGATTTACTCACGAAGTTACTGCGTGCAGTAACGACGTGGGAACCCCAACCGCCCGCATGGCCGTGACGGATCCGTTCGCGTGCCGAGGCGCGATAGTGGCGGGCCCTGCCTGACGGCCTGTCCCGTCACGCGCGTGGGGGGCAGACTGTCCCTGCCACGTGGCGCCCCACAACGGGTCCGCAACGGGCGGCTACGTAGAAGCGTATCAGGCACGCTGCCTGGATCCCGCCGCGACTTTCAAACTCTTTAAGGGGCAAGATGGCCCTCTGCAAGTCCGGCTCCAGTTAGTCGGCCTGAAGGAAGACGGCGAGCAAGGCCCAGATTCCACCACCAGAAGGATGAAACTGTTGAGGCCCCACGACGTATCATCCTCGGAGCCTCGGCAGCTTCGGGGACTACTGTCGGAGTAATGATTCACGGGTAGTGTCACACCCTAGCTAGTCATGCATTAGAGTGTTGCATCATGTTTACTCTTTCATCAGAAACTTGAAATGGGGATGACAGAACCCCCAGTCCCCTCTGAAACCAACTAGGGTTACTAAAATAATTTTTCAATGAACCTGAAATGCCCTTCTAAAATGCCCATCATTTTTGCCTTGGTTCAGAACCTCTGCCAAAAGTGGTGCACATTTTCCTAGGCCATCCTAGGGTTTTTGAATTAAATCATAGATATTTGAATTTGGGCATTTAAAATAATATAAAATATTTAAATGCTCAAATATCTCCAAACTAAAATGTTTCATGTTGGAAATAATCCAACTATGAGCCAGGAATAGTTTGGTGATTTTTGAAGTTGCCTAGGTATTTTATTAAATTCAACAAAGTTGCAGAGATATTAAATAAAAAAACAGAAACAGAAAAAAAGGGGAAAACTTACCTGTCGCCCACCAGCCAGCCCACCTGGCCGGCCCAGCCCGGCCACCGCTCCAGCGAGCTGCTTGGCTTGCCAGGCAGGCAGCCAAGGTGCTCGGCGGCGGCACCGCAGCTCGCCACGCAGCTGCTCGCCGCCTCGCCGCCTCCCTCGCCCGGCTAACGCCGTGAACCGGCCTCCCTCTCTCCCCCGAACCCCCCAGACACCCCCTCTCCTCTCCAGCTCCTCCCCCTCGCACGCCCCAGCCATGGCCGACGCCATCGCCGCCACCCCCTCGCCGTAGCCACGCCCTCCGTCCACCCCACGCCGTGCCACCGTGTCCAGGAGCTTCGCCGCCGTCCACTTCATCGAGCTAGCCGAGCCCCGTGTGCTCGAGCGGCCCGAGACCACCGCACCGACCTCGCCCGAGCTCGCTGTCGCCGGAGATCCCTTTCAACGCCGTCGCTGCCTCAGCTCGTCCCCGACCCCGCCGGTGGCCTCTACGGGAGCGCTGTGAGCCTAGCTACTCCTCCGACCCTCTCTCTCTCATTCCCGAGCCGTGTAGCCACCGCACGAGGATCACACGCCCGCACCGTCGCGGACCTCGTCGCCGACGTGCTTCCGGCCACACTCCGGCCACAAGATGGTGTCCATCTTGCTCACCGAGTCCCACAGCACCTAGCTAGCCACTCCACGAGCCTCACCGACCCCTCTAGCGCCAACTTCATCCTCGACCGAACCCCGGTGGCCGCCAAAGTCGTCGCCGGCGCCAACTCCGGCCACCCCGACCCCAACGGACTCCGCCAAGAGCTGCGGGTTGTCCTCAGCTCCACTCCGGTGGTCTCCGCGGTCCATTTGGTGGCCGAAATGGCCAAAACCACTTCCGCCGCCGCGTCGGGCTCGCCGGCGGCTAAACGCCGGCAGCCGACTTTGACTTTGACCACGGATGGGCCCTGGTTGACTCCCCTGAGTCAATGACAGGTGGGGCCCAGCCCTGCTAATTATACAGGATTAGTTTTAATCAAATCTTAATTAAAATAATCACCCTGACATGCGGGACCCACTGTCAGGTTTGACCCAGACCTGTTCCGTTGACCTGCTGACGTCACACTGACGTCAGGCTGACGCAGTAATTGATTTTCTGGATTTAAATTAAATCAGGAAATTCTAGAACATTATTTAAACTTCAAAAATTCATAACTTTTATTCTGTAACTCCAAATTGGACAAATTATATATGAAAAATGATCAGAAAAATCCAATCTATCCATCTGTACTATTTTCATGCATGATCAAACAAGTTAAATTGATGTTTTAAGCAGAACAAGGAAAAGCACTTTAAAAGACCATATTTGAATTTGAAATTTGAATCCTTGATTCAAATTTGTTCAAACCCCTCTGGTTTTAGTTGCATTAGCCCAACACACTCATATTGCCATGTTTCATGCATGCATCATATTGTTGCACATTGTTTGGTGATGGTTGTGTATCGGTGTCCTTTGCGACAGGTTCTGCCCCCGAGGAGTACCGTGATTACCCTAACGAAGAACCATATCAGTGCATCGAACCATCAGGCAAGCAACCAACCATTTGATCATATCGATACAATCCCATGTTCTCGCTCCTGCTCTCTTTTACTGCATTAAGACAACGCGATTCAAACTGCTGTGTGCTACGGTAGTTGAACCCATTTCCTCTGCATGACCTGTCATTGCCACAGTAACTAGATGAAACCCACTAGCATGTGTAGGAGTTGATTGAGCCCTATGTATGTGTTGTTCCTACCTTGCTATGCCTGCTATGCTTAGAGTCGTGTCAGGTCTGGTTCATCTGGGTGATGGGCTAGAGTGAAATGATTATGTCGGTAATGAGAGTGGTGTGGTGAACACGATTTGGTAAAGGTATCGATGAGAGGCCATGTAGGAGTACATGGTGGGTTGTTTCATTGAAGCCGACCTTAAGCACTGAGATCTGTATGTGTGATTTAAGAATCAGCTACTACCATGCATTGGGCCCGAAACCAATGGACCCTCTCGACTTCTTATTCACTCTAGTTCTCCGTCCAGGAGTTGCAAGTAGTTTCTGGTGTTTGTAGCCTACTGGAGGCCGTGGACAGCGCTGACCGTAGGGGTGGGCTGTGATGCGGTAGGTACGTGGCACGGTGTACCGAATACCCGTTAGGTATCTCGGGAACCCTGTTCACATCGTTCGGGGCCATATGGGAAACCTCGGCCGGACTCCCTGCGGATGGAACCAGAATAGGCGATAAACATGGACTGGAGGCTTAGGTGATTAGGTAGGTCGTGGCCGACACCCACGTTGGGCTTCCGCTTGAAGGTTGCCGAGTACATGTCGTGTAAGCGACGATAAGTGGTGAGAGCGTGTATGAAGAAGTACACCCCTGCAGGGTTAACATGATCTATTCGAATAGCCGCGTCCGCGGTAAAGGACTACTTGGTTGCCTATACAGTTCATAGACAAGTAAATGGAAACTACTAAAAGCCTCAAGATAAGTGTGAGTGCCGAGGATGGCTCTTCTGTAGGAAGACGGAGGTGGATCCTCGGTAGTGTATTGAAGTGGTGAGTAGTGGACTCGTGTGCGCAAAACCATTTCAAATTGGGGTATCGTAGGTTAGCCTAGCCAAGAGTCAAAGCTGGCTTGCTGCAATAACTCCACCAACCCTTCTTGATACTATGCATGTATGTAGGATCTGATGTAAGTCTTGCTGAGTACTTTTGTACTCATGTTGCTATAATCTACATTTTACAGAAGACGCTGCAACCCCTTCTGATGGGTTCTATGTAGACGTTGACATCAACGAGTAGGCTAAAGACCCAGGTGGTGACCCTGAGCTTGTGAAGGACCACGTAGTATAGCTAGGCTTTCCAAGCCTCTTTTATTTTACTAGTTGTCTGTACTCAGACAAGTTACTTCCGCTGCTGGTTTGTATGACTGTATGACTTGTATGTTGGGTCGTGAGACCGTATCTTTGTGTATGATATGTATGGCTCCCTGAGCCTTAAATAAAGTACTTGTGTTGTAGAGTCATGTTGTGATGCTTCGTTGTATTTGCACATATCGAGCATATTGTGTGTACGATTGAAATGCTTGGTATATGTGGGATCCGACTATCTAGTTGTTTATCTTTAGTAGCCTCTCTTACCGGGAAATGTCTCCTAGTGTTACCGCTGAGCCATGGTAGCTTGCTACTGCTCTGGAACACTTAGGCTGGCCGGCATGTGTCCTTCTTCGTTCCTGTGTCTGTCCCTTCGGGGAAATGTCACGCTTTGAGTACCGGAGTCCTGTTAGCCCGCTACAGCCTGGTTTACCGGAGTCCTGCTAGCCCAGTGCTACAGCCCGGACCCACTTGCTGATGACCGACACGTTCGAAGCTGGGTCATGGATGCCTGTCCCTGTAAGTCTGTGCCACTTTGGGTTTATGACTAGTCATGTCAGCCCGGGCTCCTTATCATATGGATGCTAGCGACACTATCATATACGTGAGCCAAAAGGCGCAAACGGTCCCGGGAAAAGGTAAGACGACACCCGTGGGGATACCGTGCGTGAGGCCGCAAAGTGATATGAGGTGTTACCAGCTAGATCGATGTGACATCGAGTCGGGGTCCTGACAGCGTTGGCATCAGAGCCGGACTGCCTGTAGGTTCTCCAAGCCAAACTGGTCGATGTTGAGTCTAGAAATTCTTTAGTTATATGTAGGGGAATTGTTTGTGGGTTGGAACGTAAGGCTCTTTTTACTCCTTATACCTTATGACTTTCTGATCTGAGTCAGTCCATTTTTCCACCGGGGGTTAAGGAATTAGGATATGTTCTCTCTATCAGGATCACGTGTTACTAATCAGTAGTACCTTATAAGTTTGATGGATACAAGCCTAGTTCAGATCTACTACCACATTATGTTGTTAGAATGGTTTCAGAACTTTGAGGTGATGATGTTGAGTGTGTACGAAATCCTTTGTCAAATGTCTCAATCCTTCTTGAGCATTTACAGCTGTTATGCTGCCGAAATTTTGCTAGAAATTCTAATGCCTTTGCATTATGATTGTGCTTTTAGATGGCCACTCGCGACCTCAATCAAGTGGTTCGCCTGACTCGATGTCTAGATGTACCCGGCCATACTGCTAAGTTGGTCAGGGTAATGACTGAGGCTGGATACCGCTGGTATCCTGAGTACACGGTCGAAGAGCAATTCCGAGATTTTAATCAAAGCCAGTATCTCTGCACTATCAGGATATTTCCATCTTATCCTGGATCCACCGAGCCTCTTCACTGTTCCTATGGACTCGGGGTTACTATTGAGATGGCTGTGCAGGACGCCGCCTACTCTATGATGACCATTATGCGAGTCAGATCTGGTTTATTTCGGGACTCTGATTTCCGGTATATGCCAGGATCACTTCCGGGAGCACAAGGATATCTCCAGGCTATCTATGCTGACCCCACTCAGGAGGATTCACGGACTCGCACCACTGCTGAGATGCTCGAGGATAAGGACCGTGAAAATCGGGCCTTAAGGTTAGAGCTCTTCAATACCCGTGCTGACCACTGGGCCACGTTGACTCGGTTCGCACCGGCGGTGCAAGCTGGATATTCAGATATGCGCGATCTCTATCCTGTGAGATCTGCTCTGCCGGACGTGATGGTTTGGCGTGATGTAGGAGGCATCACCCCACCTCGCGGTCCCCGCAGGCCACCGTTTGTTGGTCCAAGGCCTCATCCTAGCCCCTATGGTCCACAAGCTCCGCGAGACCGTCTGTTTCCGGATGATCATGTTGAACTTCCAGGCTATGGAGGTGACTTCTACGAGGACTACTACGGATCGGTCTGAGTTAGTGGTAGTATCACTAGTTCGCACTAGCCGTGTCATCTATCGTCCTGCGTGACTCGTGGGATATGACCTAGTTTGTACTCTTTCCGGAGATGTAGAAAAATAATGTATAAGAGCTTGGAATGCCTCCGATGAGATGTAATCCTCTTGTCACCGTAATAGTACTTTGTTTGGTCTTGTACTAAACCCTGTATGGTGTGTATGACGATGGAATAAAAGAAGCAGTTTCTGTATCTACCATGTCATACGGATGATCATCTTGCATTCCGAATTATTCCTTACATTATGTATCCTATGTCGGAATTTTACCATCCTGACTAAATCATTGTCTTGTTCACCTAGGATGGTCAACATGCGCGCTAACCCTGCTTCCCAAGAGCAGGCCGAAGGCAGTGAAGCCAGGGATGCAAATCTGCCTCATCCTCCTTCACTAGCCGAGGTTATGATGGAAGCTGAGAGAAACAAGCGGGAGACCAACCGTTTGTTGGAGCGTATTGAACAGAATACAGCACACCATCAGAGGGCTAACGTGGTGTCACTCAGTGATTTTATCAAATTGCATCCACCCACGTTCCACCACTCAGTCGAGCCTCTCGACGCTGATGACTGGCTTCGCAGTATCTCTCACAAGCTGCGTTCCGCGCTAGTAGCTGAGGCTGACAAGGTCACCTTTGCTGCATATCATCTTGAAGGCCCCGCCAGTCTATGGTGGGAGAATTATGGAGCTATGCGGCCAGCGGTCCATGTCACTACTTGGGCTGAGTTCAGCGAGGCTTTCCGTGAACATCACATTCCGGAGGGTCTCATGGACCGTAAACGAGAAGAATTTTGCAGTTTCACCCAAGGCCGACTTTCTGTGGATGCCTATAGCAGGGAGTTTGGTAATCTCGCCCGATATGCAACTGAGGAAGTGTCTACTGACGCCAAGAAGCAAGCAAGGTTCCGTAAGGGCCTTAGTCCTGAGCTTCGCCGCGACCTCCGTCTGCATGAGTGCACATCTTTTCAGAAACTTGTCAACAAAGCCATCAGTGCTGAAACTGGTCAGACTGACTATGACGCAACACGCAAGCATGGCCGTGATATGGGTTCCTCATCCGGTGCTGGTCCTCAGAAGCGCCGCGTGTGGGTGCCCAACACCGCCCTGCCACCCAGGTTCACACCGAGGCCATCTTTCCAGGCGCCTCGCCCCGTTCAACAGTCTGCTCCAGCCAAGCCCTATGGGGGTCCAACCAATAATGCTCCTCCACGCACCAGTTCCGTGACTTGTTTCAAATGTGGGGAATCTGGTCACTATATGCGTGAGTGTCCCCAGACCAACCCCAACCAATCCGCTAAAGCTGTTGGCCGTGGCAAGCCGACAGGAAAAATATTCCACGCCAAGCCGGTCACCGCTTCACGTGGCCATGTTAACTGTATCTCTGCCGAAGAAGCTCAAGAGGATCCCAACGTCGTTCTCGGTACGCTTCTTGTTAATTGCCACCCGGCATCTGTTCTTTTCGATACAGGAGCCTCGCATTCTTTTATATCTGAAAACTATGCTCGCTTGCATAACGTCGCATTCGGTGATATGCCAACCTCTATGGTAATTCAAACTCCGGGATCCAAATGGCAAACTTCTAGAGTAAGCCATGGAAATGAAATCCAAGTCGACAGACTTGTTTTCCTCGCGTCTTTGATAGCCCTTAAATCTTCAGATATTAATATCATTCTGGGTATGGACTGGATGTCAGCTCATCATGCCCAAATTGATTGCTTCTCTAGGACTGTTCAACTCACCCATCCTTCGGGGAAGATAGTCAATGTATTGACCCGAATAGCCAAGCGACAATTATATTCTCTTAACGCCAGCCCTTTGCCAGACCTTGAGGACGTGCCGGTAGTCTGTGACTTGCCGGATGTCTTTCCAGAGGAATTGCCAGGTGTTCCACCTGACAGGGATGTTGAGTTCGTAATCGACCTCATCCCCGGAACCGTTCCGATTGCTAGAAGACCTTATAAGATGGCACCCCTAGAACTGGCCGAGCTTAAGAAACAACTCGATGAGTCCTTGAAAAAGGGTTTCATCCGATCTAGCTCATCTCCGTGGGCTTGCCCCGTCCTATTCGTCAAGAAGAAGGATGGTACGGACCGGATGGTTGTAGATTACCGACCTGTCAATTTGGTCACAATCAAAAACAAATACCCGCTTCCTAGGATCAACGACCTGTATGATCAGCTCGCTGGATCCTCAGTCTTCTCCAAGATGGATTTGAGGTTGGGCTACCATAAAATCAAAATCAGAAACGGGGACATTCCTAAAACGGCCTTTGTTACTCGTTATGGCCAATACGAGTACACCGTCATGTCCTTCGGTTTAACCAATGCTCCAGCCACCTTTTCTCGGTTAATGAACTCAATCTTCATGGAGTATTTGGATAAATTCGTCGTAGTTTATCTCGATGATATACTCATCTACTCCAAGAATGAGGAAGAACATGCCGAACATTTAAGGCTAGTGTTGAAGAAACTTCGAGAGCATCGCCTTTATGCCAAATTTTCTAAATGTGAATTCTGGTTGTCAGAAGTGACCTATCTGGGTCATGTAATATCTGGTAAAGGTATTGCTGTTAACCCTGAGCGAGTTCAAGCCGTCCTTAATTGGACTCCACCTGAATCGGTCAAGCAAGTTCGGAGTTTTCTAGGCTTATCGAGCTATTGCCGTCGCTTTGTCGAGAACTTTTCCAAAGTTGCTAAACCTCTAACCGAACTCCTCAAGAAAGATAAGAAGTTCGAATGGACTCCACAATGTGAGCACAGCTTTCAGGAACTGAAAAGACGCCTGACCTCTGCTCCCGTGCTGGTACCGCCAGACTTCTCCAAGGACTTCGTTATCTACTGCGACGCCTCGCGACAAGGACTAGGTTGCATTCTCATGCAAGATCGACACGTAATTGCTTACGCTTCGCGGCAATTGCACCCACATGAGGAGAATTATCCTACTCATGATCTAGAGCTTGCAGCCGTAGTCTATGCGCTTAAGACCTGGCGACATTACCTCCTCGGTAATCGTTGCGAAATATTCACTGATCACCAAAGTCTGAAGTACATTTTCACCCAACCGGATTTGAATCTCAGGCAGAGACGTTGGGTTGAATTGATCACAGACTTCGACTTAGGAATAACCTACACCCCAGGGAAAGCCAACGTCACGGCTGATGCGCTAAGTCGTAGATCTTATTGTAACAACCTGATGTTACAACAAAGTCAACCGTTTCTCCATGAGGAATTTCGGAAACTTAACCTTCACATTGTACCTCAAGGTTTTCTTTCCACCTTGGTGGCAAAACCTACCCTTACGGATCAAATTATCAAAGCACAGAAGGTAGATCCGGGAATCTCCCGCATCAAGAGGAACATTCAGAAAGGAATTGCGGGTTGTTTCTCCATTAATGATCAAGGAGTCGTATACTTCGGGAATCGACTAGTAGTTCCCAAAGTGCGCAACCTAAGGCGATTAATCCTTAAGGAAGCTCATGAATCTCCTCTCACTATTCATCCCGGTAGTACTAAAATGTATCAGGACCTACGCCAGAGGTTCTGGTGGACTAGGATGAAGAGAGAAATTGCTCAGTATATTGCAAATTGCGACGTCTGTCGTCGTGTAAAAGCAGAGCATCAACGGCCTGCTGGCACTCTTCAACCCTTAGCTATTCCTGAATGGAAATGGGATAAAATTAGTATGGATTTCATTATCGGTTTTCCCAGGACCAAGAGAGGGAATAATGCTATTTTCGTCGTGGTCGATCGTCTTTCCAAGGTAGCCCATTTCTTACCTGTTCGTGAGAGTATAACCGCTAGTCAGCTGGCAGATTTGTACATCTCCCGAATAGTGTCCCTCCATGGTGTTCCTTTGGAAATTAACTCGGATCGAGGAAGTCTTTTCACCTCTCGATTTTGGGAAAGTTTCCAAAATGCTATGGGAACCCGTCTCTCCTTTAGCACCGCTTTCCACCCTCAGTCGAGTGGTCAAGTGGAACGCGTCAACCAAATTCTAGAAGACATGCTTCGAGCCTCTGTTATCTCTTTCGGAATGGACTGGGAGAAGTGCCTTCCATTTGTCGAATTCACCTACAACAACAGCTATCAATCTAGCTTGGGTAAAGCCCCTTTTGAAGTTCTCTATGGACGACGATGTCGAACACCCCTTAACTGGTCAGAGGCCGGGGAAAGACAATTCTTTGGCCCGGATATGATTCAGGAAGCAGAAGAACAAGTTCGTATCGTTCGTGAAAAGTTGAAAACAGCCCAATCTCGTCAAAAGAGTCAATATGACCGAAAACATAGGGCTATGACTTTCGAAGTTGACGAGAAGGCTTATCTTCGGGTCACCCCTCTGAAGGGAACCCATCGTTTCGGTATCAAAGGCAAATTGGCTCCTCGTTACATTGGACCTTTTCGCATTCTCGCCAAACGAGGAGAAGTTTCCTACCAGTTGGAACTACCTCCGCACCTCTCCAGAGTTCACGATGTCTTCCACGTTTCCCAACTCAGGCGTTGCTTCTCGGATTCTATCCGTGGAGTGGACCACGAAACGCTTGATCTCCAAGATGATCTTACATATCGAGAGTACCCCATTCGTATCCTCGATCAGGCCGAACGTACCACGCGACGTCATAATATCAAGTTTCTCAAGGTTCAATGGTCGCACCATTCTGAGGATGAAGCAACTTGGGAAAGGGAGGATCGTCTTCGACTTGAATATCCCGCCTTCTTCCTGGAGGAACCCAAATCTCGGGACGAGATTCTTTTGAGTGGGGGTGAGTTGTCACACCCTAGCTAGTCATGCATTAGAGTGTTGCATCATGTTTACTCTTTCATCAGAAACTTGAAATGGGGATGACAGAACCCCCAGTCCCCTCTGAAACCAACTAGGGTTACTAAAATAATTTTTCAATGAACCTGAAATGCCCTTCTAAAATGCCCATCATTTTTGCCTTGGTTCAGAACCTCTGCCAAAAGTGGTGCACATTTTCCTAGGCCATCCTAGGGTTTTTGAATTAAATCATAGATATTTGAATTTGGGCATTTAAAATAATAGAAAATATTTAAATGCTCAAATATCTCCAAACTAAAATGTTTCATGTTGGAAATAATCCAACTATTGGCCAGGAATAGTTTGGTGATTTTTGAAGTTGCCTAGGTATTTTATTAAATTCAACAAAGTTGCAGAGATATTAAATAAAAAAACAGAAACAGAAAAAAAGGGGAAAACTTACCTGTCGCCCACCAGCCAGCCCACCTGGCCGGCCCAGCCCGGCCACCGCTCCAGCGAGCTGCTTGGCTTGCCAGGCAGGCAGCCAAGGTGCTCGGCGGCGGCACCGCAGCTCGCCACGCAGCTGCTCGCCGCCTCGCCGCCTCCCTCGCCCGGCTAACGCCGTGAACCGGCCTCCCTCTCTCCCCCGAACCCCCCAGACACCCCCTCTCCTCTCCAGCTCCTCCCCCTCGCACGCCCCAGCCATGGCCGACGCCATCGCCGCCACCCCCTCGCCGTAGCCACGCCCTCCGTCCACCCCACGCCGTGCCACCGTGTCCAGGAGCTTCGCCGCCGTCCACTTCATCGAGCTAGCCGAGCCCCGTGTGCTCGAGCGGCCCGAGACCACCGCACCGACCTCGCCCGAGCTCGCCGTCGCCGGAGATCCCTTTCAACGCCGTCGCTGCCTCAGCTTGTCCCCGACCCCGCCGGTGGCCTCTACGGGAGCGCTGTGAGCCTAGCTACTCCTCCGACCCTCTCTCTCTCATTCCCGAGCCGTGTAGCCACCGCACGAGGATCACACGCCCGCACCGTCGCGGACCTCGTCGCCGACGTGCTTCCGGCCACACTCCGGCCACAAGATGGTGTCCATCTTGCTCACCGAGTCCCACAGCACCTAGCTAGCCACTCCACGAGCCTCACCGACCCCTCTAGCGCCAAGTTCATCCTCGACCGAACCCCGGTGGCTGCCAAAGTCGTCGCCGGCGCCAACTCCGGCCACCCCGACCCCAACGGACTCCGCCAAGAGCTGCGGGTTGTCCTCAGCTCCACTCCGGTGGTCTCCGCGGTCCATTTGGTGGCCGAAATGGCCAAAACCACTTCCGCCGCCGCGTCGGGCTCGCCGGCGGCTAAACGCCGGCAGCCGACTTTGACTTTGACCACGGGTGGGCCCTGGTTGACTCCCCTGAGTCAATGACAGGTGGGGCCCAGCCCTGCTAATTATACAGGATTAGTTTTAATCAAATCTTAATTAAAATAATCACCCTGACATGCGGGACCCACTGTCAGGTTTGACCCGGACCTGTTCCGTTGACCTGCTGACGTCACACTGACGTCAGGCTGACGCAGTAATTGATTTTCTGGATTTAAATTAAATCAGGAAATTCCAGAATATTATTTAAACTTCAAAAATTCATAACTTTTATTCTGTAACTCCAAATTGGACAAATTATATATGAAAAATGATCAGAAAAATCCAATCTATCCATCTGTACTATTTTCATGCATGATCAAACAAGTTAAATTGATGTTTTAAGCAGAACAAGGAAAAGCACTTTAAAAGACTATATTTGAATTTGAAATTTGAATCCTTGATTCAAATTTGTTCAAACCCCTCTGGTTTTAGTTGCATTAGCCCAACACACTCATATTGCCATGTTTCATGCATGCATCATATTGTTGCACATTGTTTGGTGATGGTTGTGTATCGGTGTCCTTTGCGACAGGTTCTGCCCCCGAGGAGTACCGTGATTACCCTAACGAAGAACCATATCAGTGCATCGAACCATCAGGCAAGCAACCAACCATTTGATCATATCGATACAATCCCATGTTCTCGCTCCTGCTCTCTTTTACTGCATTAAGACAACGCGATTCAAACTGCTGTGTGCTACGGTAGTTGAACCCATTTCCTCTGCATGACCTGTCATTGCCACAGTAACTAGATGAAACCCACTAGCATGTGTAGGAGTTGATTGAGCCCTATGTATGTGTTGTTCCTACCTTGCTATGCCTGCTATGCTTAGAGTCGTGTCAGGTCTGGTTCATCTGGGTGATGGGCTAGAGTGAAATGATTATGTCGGTAATGAGAGTGGTGTGGTGAACACGATTTGGTAAAGGTATCGATGAGAGGCCATGTAGGAGTACATGGTGGGTTGTTTCATTGAAGCCAACCTTAAGCACTGAGATCTGTATGTGTGATTTAAGAATCAGCTACTACCATGCATTGGGCCCGAAACCAATGGACCCTCTCGACTTCTTATTCACTCTAGTTCTCCGTCCAGGAGTTGCAAGTAGTTTCTGGTGTTTGTAGCCTACTGGAGGCCGTGGACAGCGCTGACCGTAGGGGTGGGCTGTGATGCGGTAGGTACGTGGCACGGTGTACCGAATACCCGTTAGGTATCTCGGGAACCCTGTTCACATCGTTCGGGGCCGTATGGGAAACCTCGGCCGGACTCCCTGCGGATGGAACCTGAATAGGCGATAAACCTGGACTGGAGGCTTAGGTGATTAGGTAGGTCGTGGCCGACACCCACGTTGGGCTTCCGCTTGAAGGTTGCCGAGTACATGTCGTGTAAGCGACGATAAGTGGTGAGAGCGTGTATGAAGAAGTACACCCCTGCAGGGTTAACATGATCTATTCGAATAGCCGCGTCCGCGGTAAAGGACTACTTGGTTGCCTATACAGTTCATAGACAAGTAAATGGAAACTACTAAAAGCCTCAAGATAAGTGTGAGTGCCGAGGATGGCTCTTCTGTAGGAAGACGGAGGTGGATCCTCGGTAGTGTATTGAAGTGGTGAGTAGTGGACTCGTGTGCGCAAAACCATTTCAAATTGGGGTATCGTAGGTTAGCCTAGCCAAGTGTCAAAGCTGGCTTGCTGCAATAACTCCACCAACCCTTCTTGATACTATGCATGTATGTAGGATCTGATGTAAGTCTTGCTGAGTACTTTTGTACTCATGTTGCTATAATCTACATTTTACAGAAGACGCTGCAACCCCTTCTGATGGGTTTTATGTAGACGTTGACATCAACGAGTAGGCTAAAGACCCAGGTGGTGACCCTGAGCTTGTGAAGGACCACGTAGTATAGCTAGGCTTTCCAAGCCTCTTTTATTTTACTAGTTGTCTGTACTCAGACAAGTTACTTCCGCTGCTGGTTTGTATGACTGTATGACTTGTATATTGGGTCGTGAGACCGTATCTTTGTGTATGATATGTATGGCTCCCTGAGCCTTAAATAAAGTACTTGTGTCGTAGAGTCATTTTGTGATGCTTCGTTGTATTTGCACATATCGAGCATATTGTGTGTATGATTGAAATGCTTGGTATATGTGGGATCTGACTATCTAGTTGTTTATCTTTAGTAGCCTCTCTTACCGGGAAATGTCTCCTAGTGTTACCGCTGAGCCATGGTAGCTTGCTACTGCTCTGGAACACTTAGGCTGGCCGGCATGTGTCCTTCTTCGTTCCTGTGTCTGTCCCTTCGGGGAAATGTCACGCTTTGAGTACCGGAGTCCTGTTAGCCCGCTACAGCCCGGTTTACCGGAGTCCTGCTAGCCCAGTGCTACAGCCCGGACCCACTTGCTGATGACCGACACGTTCGAAGCTGGGTCATGGATGCCTGTCCCTGTAAGTCTGTGCCACTTTGGGTTTACGACTAGTCATGTCAGCCCGGGCTCCTTATCATATGGATGCTAGCGACACTATCATATACGTGAGCCAAAAGGCGCAAACGGTCCCGGGAAAAGGTAAGACGACACCCGTGGGGATACCGTGCGTGAGGCCGCAAAGTGATATGAGGTGTTACCAGCTAGATCGATGTGACATCGAGTCGGGGTCCTGACAGGTAGGCTAACCCGAGTCCCTGAACCTTTCAAGACATCGGGGCAGGCTGCGCCCCTCGATCCCCAAGACGACGAGCCGCCTTCCGAGAGTCGGCGGCAATGCTGCCAACTGCCCCTCGCGGCCGAGTCCCAGGGACGACTCCAAGATAAGCCGACTCCTAGCCAGCGACTTCCGGAGAAGCCGGCTGTAGGGAGTCGACCCACGACTCCAACCACCCTGTACCTTCGCGATAATGGACGGGGCGGGGAACGGCCACCACGCGGCCCATTCCTGCCCCGTTTATTGAGGGCAGGCATGGCCACAGTGCCCCGTACCGGCGGAGATCTCCATCCGGCGCGACACTATTGTCATGCCAGCCCTAACATCAGCCCCTAGGGGCGGAGCCCTGTTCCCACGACGGCCTGTCTGTACGACCCAGAGAAGGCGGGTCCCACCTGTCAGCGGGAGTACGGAAGACGGCGATGGCGCCACAAGACGGACCCATAGGGAGTCGGCCCCGGGAGTCGGCTGGCCTCTCCCACGGGCCCCGCACACCATTAACCAGACACGACGGGGAATGGCAACAGTGATCGCCCGTCAGGCGGCGGCACTGTTGCCATGACCCCATGACCAAGCCAGCATCATTAGAAGCACGACTACAGTGATCCGCAGCCGGCAAGACCTGCCCGCGGCGGACAAGGGCTGACGGCCCCGTACCAGGCCAGATGGCGGGGCCCATCAGTCGGCGGGCCCCAGAAGTCGGCGGAGAAGACGACGGCCTGAGAGACAGACGGCTGGGACCCGCGCCCAGCCGGTTTTACCATTGTATCCCTGAGGGGTAGGCCTATATAAACCCCGCAAGACACCCATGCAAAGGGTTCGAATCCATTAGCACTAGACCAGATCATATAGGAAGGAGAGAGCAACCTTGTACTCACTTTGCCTTAGTGATCATGCGGAGACCCCGCAGAGCAGCAGTAGGGGTGTTATCTACTCGGAGAGAACTGAAGCTGGGTAAGATCCGCCGGCGTGCATGTCTTCGCCTCATCCCGTGTCTAGGCACCGGCGACGTTCTACTCGCCCCCACCATGATAAGCCATCCTTTGGCATATGTCGCACCCAACCCCCGACAGTCAGCTTCCCCAACTCTCCTTCATCGACAGAACCAGGTGACATTTTCCAAGTTCATTTAGCTGGGAGTGCCCCTCGGGCTGCATCATTCCCAGGCCGCGTGGGTTCGTCCCTGTGGCATGTATTCCTTTTTTATGTCTTTAGCTTACCTTGCTGGGGGCGCCCCTTAGGCCGCATCATCCCCAAGTTGCTCAGGCTGGACCCAGTGGCATGTATCTTCCTTGCATTTGCATAAGCCACTTTGCTTTCCATGCTTAATCTACCTATGATTACTACCTGCTTGATCGTCACCCATCATGGGAGCCACGTGTTGGCCGTCTTTCTTCAGGACCATTCGCGTGAGTAGGTTAAGCACGACGTCTGTGCTCAGGCCCGTCCATGCAGCGTTGATAAATCCAATGGCTGAGCTCTGTCTGGCGGGCCGACCCCGTTCACGTCACCTCCTGGGGCCGTTGGTGCTTGGCCTTCTCACGCGATAACCTCAGGAGATTCGTTCGATGTAGTTTGTCTGACCACCTCGCAGGACCAACACAACAAACAAGAATCAAGACCAAGCGCAACCCGCCTTGAGGTAGGGCCTCGTGAGTCACGCGCTGGCTCACGAGTGCCCAGATACACCACGTCTAGCCCTCCGTGCAAGCCACGTGTCAGGGCGGGGCTGTACATGCCCCGGGGGCTCTCCGCAGTAGGGAGTCCCCCTCCCACGCACAAGTGGAAGCACCATGCTCCGCGGTAGCCGTCGACATTGCCGAGGAGCGGCTATTCCCGTGCACAAGCGGAAGCGCTATGCTCCGCACTGGTGATAAACAACTGAGGGCGGCCTCACGGCCGTACCAACCTCAAGACTACAAAAAAAAGATACATCCGTGACATTTTGGGCCGAACGAATTTTTTCTATCATACATATGACACTTCTATGACGATAATTGTGACAGAACCCGGTATCATCATAGATGTCGTGGGCTCCTACTTCTATGACAAAAAATCATGACAGAAAATGGGCTTTTCATCCTGGGCGGGCCAGAGACGCGGCTGCATGACATTCTTTGGGCCGTCCATGACGGAAAAAACCCTGGTAGAAGCGAGGGGGAGGAAAATTTCGGGGAGTTCCCGGTTACGGTGGGAGGTTGGGGGCCGAGCGATGCGTGTTTCTCTCGTACACATGCGAGGCGTTGGCTCTAACTGAACCCGAGCGAGGCATTGGGCTCTAACTGAACCCGAGCGATTGCACTGCATGCTATGCGTTACTGAACCCGAGCGATCGATCGATGGCTGTTAACTGAACCCGATGGAGCGATTCCTTCGCTACTGCTGCTAACTGAAGCCGATCGATTGGATGAACAGTG
>NC_041381.1:366970682-366971777 GCF_002162155.2 Triticum dicoccoides | reverse complement strand
GGACCCTGTGGTGTGGAGGGCTGGATGAACAGTAGATGGTGGAGGGGTGCCCGTGGAGGGGTGGTTGAACAGTAGCCGGTGGAGTAGCGCGCGGTGGAGGCTGGATGAACAGGAGCCCGTGGAGGCTGGCGGAGGTCGATGGTAGCCCGTGGAGGCTGGAGGAGGTCGACGGTGGAGATGAACAGTATCCCGTGGAGTCCCGTTTTGCGGTACACCACACCCCTCCCGATGAACAGGACCCCTGTTTCGACCGTAGGAGGTCCGTTTCGTCCGTTTTGCGGTATGCCACACCCCTCCCGATGAACATGACCCCCGTTTTGACCGTAGGAGGTCCGTTTGGTCCGTTTTGCGGTACACCACACCCCTCCCGATCAACAGGACCCTCTTTTTGACCGTAGGAGGTCCGTTTCCTCCGTTTTGCGGTACGCCACACCCCTCCCGATCAACAGGACCCTGTTCCGAACGTGGCCGGTCGAACACAAGGCCGTTTCCTCCGTTCTGCAGTACGCCAGGCCTCGTTTCCATCGCCTGTTCCGTCCAAGCCGGTTGTCTCCCACGCGTTCCGTTGCCTCCCGATGAACAGGACGCATTTCGTTGCCTCCCCATGAACACGACGCATTTCCTTGCGTCCCCATGAACATGACGCATTCCGTTGCCTCCCTGTGAACACGAGCCCTCGCCGTACGTATGCGCGACTAGGCGTTCGAAACCCTGCCCGTGCCGTATTTTCTTTCTTGCACCCTGGCCACTGTACGTACGTGTACATGCTATGTGCGCACCTCTACTGCGACACGTGCGTGCCTCTACTATGACACGTGCGCTCCTCTACATCGACCAGTATGTACGTACACGTTCGCGACCAGGATGACAATGCTACATACGCTTCGACTAGGTGGGTATCGATTGTTAGGCACTTCCTTGCCTGCGAAGATGTAGTTGGTGGGTCCCAGCAATCAGGGAGCGAATCATTTTTTTGCCCGGACGCACTTCCTTGCGTGCGAAGGTGTAGCTGCTGGGTCCTAGCAGTCAGGGGGGCGAATCATTTTTTTTTCAGACGCACTTCCTTGCGTGCGAAGGTGTAGCTGCTGGGTCCCA
>NC_041381.1:366944503-366970444 GCF_002162155.2 Triticum dicoccoides | reverse complement strand
AGGTGTAGCTAGTGGGTCCCAACAGTCGGGGGGGGGGCGAATCGTTTTTTTTTGGATGCACTTCTTTGCGTGCGAAGATGTAGCTGGAGGGTCCCAGCAGTCAGGGGGGCGAATCGTTTTTTTCCCGGACACACTTCCTTGCGTGCGAAGATGTAGCTCGTGGGTCCAAGCTGTTAGGGGGCGAATCATTTTTTTCGCGAAATACGGTGGCCTGTCTGGTGGGTCCCTGCTGTCAGGTGGAGGAATAATTATTTTGCGCGTAGTAAGGAGGCACTTCCTTGCGGCTGCCATGGACCCAGCTGTCAGCCTCTCCACGTACAGTCCACGTCCGATGGAAGTCATTCCTTGACCACGTTGACCATGCCGCACCGAGAGCACCACGGCGGTGGACGACGGCGAGGCCTAGGAAGGGGACGACGCGGATCCGGGGAAGACGCGGCAGTGGAGGCACATGCGGAGAGGAGTACGAGGGTTCACTGGTTCGGCTATGCTGTCGTCGCCGCAGAATAACAGGGGGTGTGGGTGAGTGGAGGGATGGCCTGGCCAGCGGTGGGAGTAGTAGGGGTGGTGAGGCCTCCGCGGCAGCACAGCCGGCCACGGGAGGCAGGAGCAGGCGGCACGACTGGCGCTGCTTTGGGCGGCTGGAGCAAGAAGACCAGAGGTTGAAGAAGTAGGACGACTGTTGGATGGACATTGTACAGTCACTGCAGCTAGAATCATTTATATTGTCTAAGTTGACAAAGCCCTTGGTATGTCGACTTAGTAGGCCCACATGTCAGCTTCCGAAACATTGCGCCCCAGATGTCAGAGGGAGGAATCATTTTTTGGGCGGGTGAAGCTAGAATATCCGAGATTGAAGAAGAAGCACGGCATCCGTTGGATGGACATCCAACGGCCACTGTTGCTAGAACCGTGTGTTGACTATAAGTTGACAAAGCCTTGCATACACGTCAACTCTGTTTTTTAGGGGACGCGTCAACTTAGTAAGGCCAGAAGTGTGTGGCAGAGAACTTATAGCCCAGTTGAGATTTGTAAGAATGTGTAGCCCATTTTTGAATTCTAATGGAATTTACTACAACCCATTTACAGTTTGTTAAAAGTATAGCCCATTTCAACCAACCGTTCAAAACAGAATTCAATAAAATTTCCCACATTTTAATGGGATCCGAATATTTTTATCCCGAAATTTCTAGTCAGATTAAATACAATTTCAATATAAATTTATATTACGTAAAAATCCAACGAAACATCGCACTTGCAACAATTAATGAAATTAAAATTTTCAGTATCCAAAAATAATATTTTATAAAGTAATCACTGTTTGGTGCATTTTTTATAGTTACTACCCAGTTTTTATAATTACATCCCATTTATTATTTCTTAAAGCCCATTTTCTTGTTAAGCCTAATGCATCCCTCCTAGGAAAGATTTGCAGCCCAGCGTGGCGGAGAATAACAACTTGACCTTGCCTGGGTATTCCTAAAAAAAAGTATAGCTGGGCTAGCCATTTTCAGCTTGAAAAAAAATTAATATCTGGGCTGGATATCTGTCCTGGGCTAGACGGGCCACAGCCTGCCCAGTTAATACCTGCAGCGATGTTTTCATTGTTGTTCAGAGGAGAAAAATTCATATCTGGGGTAAACATCAAAAAACTCTACAGTGCTCACACCTCAAAAACACAAATACTGCTTGAGCTGCTTGGTCCGAGCTGTCCGCCGCTTCTTGTGCAATTCTCTCATTTATTGACTACTCCCTCCTTTCTGGTTTATAATGCTCAATTCAAAAATCTCACCAATCAAGGTAGATGGCGAGTGGTAGAATACTTTTTGTAGTTTTGCAAAAGCACCTAATTAAGCTCTTGTTATCCTCAAAAAATTATGTTTATCAATGCATTAATTGCAATGCATGCATGCATAAAGTACATGCATTGGTCAATTTTCTCTTAATACTTGCATGCAATGATTTAATGCACTTGGAATCTGAACATATGATGGAAAACAACCAAATTGAGCCTTATAAAATGGAAAAACTAAAATTTTGAGATAAGCCCTATAAACCGGAAAGGAGGGAGTACATAGGTTGACAATGGTGTGGGACCGTGATGTTAGGAAACCAGGAGGAAGCAAAACAAATTATATATATTCTGATCACAACCTGAACTGTCTGAGTAACGCGCCTGACCTTCCCTGTGAACTAGGTTGAACTTCTGCCAACATTGTCCAAATGGGGCTTGCGATATACTGTTGGAAAGCTATGGACACCAATATCATGACCCAACTTAAACTTTTGGCAAAATATAAGCGGTTTAAGAGCAGTTTTGAAAACCGTTTTTTCTTCACACAAAAAACGTGAATCGTATTTTCGATCGCATTTCTAAACCATTTATCGGACTGAGGCATATAATATGGCGTTGGAAAGCTGCTGCAAAACCGCTCATTCCACATGTTGAAAGTTTTCTCTAATTCCCTATGGTTAAAGAGTAATTTCAAAAAACATAAAATTTCGTAAACCGAACAGCTGAGTTCGTTTTTTCTATGTCATTTCTAAACGGCTAATCAAATGGAGGCATATTATATGGCGTTGGAAAGCTTACGAAAATGCGCTACTTTTTCATGTTGAAAGTTTTTTTCTAATTTTGAATGGTTTAAGAGTAATTTAGAAAATGGTCCAAGTCCTACCAAGTTCATATTTTCGAGCTAATATTTTAATCGTGCGTCCAAATGCAGTAAATGATATGGCGTTGGAAAGCATGAACAAATGCGAAACTTTTTGGTATGTATTGTTTCTCCTAATTCATTACGGTTTTATGTCAGTTTTGAAAATTGCTAAAAACGTATTTCTGCCGTAATTTCAACAAACTTTATCTGAATGGAGCAAATAATATACCGTTGAAAAGATACGGAAAATGCGAAACTTTTTCATTTGATGGTTTTCTTTGAATCCTGTCCGTTTTCAACTAATTTCGAAAACGACGAGATCATGCATTCTGCCTTTATTATGAAACAGATTTTTCGAAAATGCAGCGCGTGAAGAACCTGAACTTCTCAGCGTGTGTGCTTGAACTTCACTCTATTTTTCACGTGTTTTTTTTCTCGTAGATCTCCATCCACTTCAAGTAGCTCTCCATTCATTCACCTGAATTGAGCAGGTGATATACCGATGGAAAGCTGCTGTAAACATGCAAGTTTCCCGTGTTGATCATCTTTTCATACTCGCGACGATTTTAAAAGTTTTTCATCTAAAATTCATTTAGCGTAGTAGTTGAACTTCCTGTTGTTTTCACGTTGAACTTCTGTGACGTATTTTCGTTTGTAATTTTCTCATCCATTCGTTAGTGTTACACAAATGATATTCT
Organism: Triticum dicoccoides; assembly: GCF_002162155.2. Lineage (NCBI taxonomy): Eukaryota > Viridiplantae > Streptophyta > Magnoliopsida > Poales > Poaceae > Triticum > Triticum dicoccoides. The sequence continues at coordinate 366,967,089 of NC_041381.1, read as the reverse complement.
TTTTGTACAAACCTCTCTCACAATATTTTTTTAACTTTCTCCAACCAGGGACTTGAACTTACACAAATGATATTCCTGTCGTTTTTGTAGTAAATTAGAAAAATGATGAGATCATGATTTCTGCCTTCATCGCGAATGGAAATGCACTGCGTGAAGTAGTTGAACTTCTCGGGCATGTCTGTTTGAACTTCACACTATTTTTCACGTGCTGTTTTTTGCACCGCGTGAAGTAGAACTTCTGGGGCATGTCTGTTTGAACTTCACTCTCTTTCACTTTATTGTATTTTTTCTTATATGAAACACACACCATGTAGTACATGAACTTCCGGTTGTTATCACTTTCAACTTCTCTCTGGTTTGAGAGAATGATTTTAAAACACAAAAGACAACATATTTTTTATGTATTTTGGACATCTAAATATACGGTGAACCTCTCTCACAAGAATTTTTTGAACTTTTCCTCACCGAGAACTTGAACTTCTAGCAACCATTTTTTTCGTTTATGAGTTGTTTTTAAAAGTTCAAAAAATGGTTTTGTGTTTTTTATTTTTTGAACAGGTAAATCCTAGGTTTTAATAAACTCCGAACTTCCCTGTTATTTCAATTTGAACTTCACCTTTTTATATTTTGAGTAAAGAATTGTATTTGATTTTTATACGAAAAAACCAAACATGGAAATACAATGTGAACCTCTCTCGCAAGAATTTTTGAACTTCTCCGGAGAGAGCACTTGAACTTCTTTCAACAAACCTTTTAAGCTTTTATTTTTCTATACTTTTATTCTCATGTGAAAATGCATTTCTTGCAGTACTTGAACTTCTTGTTGTTTTCACTATGAACTTCTTTCAACAGGTAAGAATTTTTTGAATACACAAAAACGTGTTTTAAGTGGTATACATGAAAATTTAAACTATTTATCAAAATGTGGCACATAATATACCGGTGGAAAGCTTATAAATAGCAGCAAGTTTTTCATGCAGACAGGTGTTACAAATTCGTTTTCGTTTGAGAACAGTTTTTAAAATGGCAAAACAAAGTTATTTTTTGCCTTTTTTTCAACATGTAAAGGAAGGACAGATGTCTCGCACATGAATTTTGAACTATGATAGGAGGATCACGTGAATTTCTTGCAACAAACCTTTTAAGCTTTTTTGTTTTGTATTCTTATCTGAAACGGATTCCGTGTAGTAGTTGAACTTCCCATTGTTTTCACCTTGAACTTCTATCACGTATTTTTGTTTAACCTCTCACACAAGAATTTTTGAAATTTCTCAGGGCCGAGCGCTTGAACTTCTAGCAACAAAAATTTTAGCCTTTGCTTTTTCATTCTTTTTTAATACAAAATGCACACCGTGTAGTACGTCAACTTCTAGCGGTTATCAATCTGAACTTCTCTCAGTTACGTGGAAATATCATGGTTGATTGTATAATAACAACGGATATCTGAGTTTTTAAAAAATGGTTAAATCCTAGATTTTTTTATAAACACCAAACCACTTCGTTAGTTTAGTTTGAACTTCTAGGATTTTTAAAAATGAGGAAACTCTATTTTAAACTTTTTTAGTTGTTCCTTTATTTTTATTTTGAACTTCTTTGTTTTAGTCTTTAGTAATGAGAAAAAATCTGAGCTTTTTATAAACCTTGAACTTCTCTACTATTTCAATTTGAACTTCTTAGTTTTTTCTTAGAAAATATATGTTTTTAAATAAGCATCAAGCATTTAAAAAAATTGAACTTCATACTTTTATTTTCCTTAGTAATGAAAAGAATTTGAGTTTTTTAATGTGAGAATATGTTTCTTGTTTGATATGTTGAGCTTCTCTTAATTTCATATTTTGAGCTTCGGGAGCATCAACTATAAACTTTTCGCAACATGTTTCTTTCTCCCTCTTTTCTGGCTTAGTTCACACGACATTTGTCCATTTTTTCCTTTAGGAAATTTTCAACATGGTCTATTTATTGTTTGATGTAACTTCTTTTTCTATGCACTTATTTATTTTGTTTATTGTCTTCGAACTTACAAGCCTCCGAACCCTGAACTTCACATGTTTTCTTGAACCTTTTTTCCATGTATCCAGGAAACTTTTCTCCATGTGTTTTAAGTTGTTTTCTTTCTCTAATTTTCATGGTATTTTTCCTAGCAAACTTCTCCATGTACTGTTAAGGACATAACACTAAAATTTGATCTATTGTTTTTTGAAGCGTAGTTTTTTTATGAACTACTAAAGTTTGAAAGGTGAGCATCTATTTTGTTTATACATTGATAGATGGATACATATAAATTTTACAATTTATTTTACATAAGCAAACAAACCTTTTTGTAAAAAAAGGACACAATAATTATGTCAGAACACTCTTTCTTTTGCCATTGCATCAAAAGGTTCGAGAACCACGCACACAAATAGGAGCACACACGTGAACATGGAGGCAGCACACACTAGAGCGCGCACACAAGACACCACACCCAGCACGCACACACCAACACTGCTCTTTATTGATTTTGAATGGACGTCTTTTTGGACTTCGTATATCTTTCTACAGCTTCTAGGACAACAGTTTCCGGTGTCCGAGCATTCACTTATCTGAACTTTGAAGTAGCTTTCAAATTTAGTTATCTGAATTCTGAACAACAATATAATTTTTTGTAGACCTGCAAGTAGTGTACAAGCATGCACAATTGTTGAACTTCATCAGTTTGCCCATCTTGGAGGAAAAGTGTAGAAAAGGCTAGTAAAATGCACAAAAATCAAGTCATGGAATCCACATGGCATGAAAAGCATGACCAAATTTCCATAAACTAAACTAGCTTCACACGGTAACTTTTCCACTACTGACATGTATTGGAACATCCAAACTCCATGTGGAATGAATATAAAAATCTCAAAGTAAAATGATAGTTGAACACAAGAACGACCGATGTTATGGAATCTATAATCATATACTCGCTACAGGAAATTGCCATGTTAAACTACATCCCAGAAACCACACAAAGATTACACAGCCTGTTATGAACTCTGACCATCTTCCTCACGAACAGCAACAATTCTGTCCCAAGCACCTCATGTGACCTTCTCCCCTAGCGCATGGTGACCTTCCTCCCTATGTTCACGTGGGCAGCGGATGGCAGAAGGGCGCGTGGATGGCGAGAACCACACAGTTAGCACACACATTGAACTCTAGAAGCTGGCTAGGACGAACTTCACAGAGAGCAGGCACACACCCAGCAGGCATGGTGGCAGCGGCGCAGGGAGGACGAGTCGCGTGCGTGCGTACCTTGGCAAACCCCTCCCTGGTGCCGGTCTGCGTGCCGAAGAAGAGGGCTACCTGCTGGCGGCCATCGTCGTGGTCGGGCTCCTGCTCCTTGTTGGAGACGAGGGCCTTGGCCGCGATGGCCTTGTGGGCCAGGTGCGCTGCGCCGGAGGAGGACGAGCGACGGAAGAGGAGCGGGACGCCGCAGCCGACGAGTACAGCAAGGGAGGCGGTGAAGTAGGCTGGCAAAGGTCGCCGGAGCAGGTTAGCAGCAGGGAGAGGTCCACGACGAGGTGCCAGGGAAGTTCACCTCCGTGCAATGGGCGTTGCACCACTAGGCGATGTAGGATTGGCACGGCCGTCGCGGCGGCCGGATCCCGCGGTGGGGCGGCGCAGCGGCCGGATTCGAGGCCGGTGGTGGCGCGGCGACCAGATGCGGGGGATGGTGGAGGCGCGGCGGACGGATCCGGGGGAGCGTGGGAGGCGCGTCGGGGTCGAGAGGCAGGGACGGGGACGGGGTGGCCGGTGGCGGGAGGTGCACCGGAGCCAGGGGCGGCGGCGGTTGTGGCAGGGAGGCGAGAGGTCCACGACACTGGATCGGGGAGATTGGGGATCGAGAGGAGGTGGTGGGCGCGAGCGTGGGCCTTTTTTTACCTCTGTGAGTTCAGGAATTCGGGAGGACCTCCGCACGCCCTATATAGGCTGACGTGATCCAAATAGTTATTCTAATCCCAGGATTAGAATAGTGTTACTCTCTCTCTCTCTCTCTATATATATATAATAAGGAGGCACTTGCGTACGTGAAGCTATGGACCTGGTGGGTCCCCATTGTCATCCTACCCAAGTAAAGTCATCTCCTCGCCCGCACGCACTTTCCGCCTGAAATAGTCAGCACCGGCCGCCTCGCTTCCCGGTGCAGGCGATTGCTCCGCCTTCAAATGACACAAGTGCCGTCCGTCCGTCCATCTGCCGCACACATTAATGATACGCAGTTGCCGAGGCGGCTACTCCGGCGCCACACGTCCGTCCCTCCGCCCGCCCACCATTGCTATATAAACTGTTGCGCCGGCCATAGCCGCAGTCATCCGCATCCGTTCCCTTTCTCCTGTCCACACCACTACTTCCCACCATGGCTTCCTCGCACTCCAGCGCTCTTTGGGATGGGCGGACGACAGACCACAAGGAGATGGCAACCATTGCTGCCGACTGGCTGGCCGGCAGGCAGCCAGAGGACGACGACGTCCCAAAGGAGAACATGGTAGTCAACGATCCGGCGCCAACCCCCTCCTCTGTGCCATCCTCGCCGGTGCATTGCACCATGACCATCGGCGAGGACCGTGCCCAATATATGGACAGGGTGAGGCAGATGCATGAGGAGCAGTTCTGGGAGGCGCAGGCTGACGCCGCCTACAACCACCATCTCCTCCAGGAGCACCTGCAGGCGGAGGAGCAGATCGCCGTGGAGCAGGCGGAGCAGGAGGCGCTACTCGACTCGTACCGCTCCGCCCACAAGGGCCGCCTCGAGCGCTGGCGGTACTGCATGCGGGTGGCGAAGGCTGTGGCCGCCTACAAAGAGGCTAGCAAAGAGGGCGATGAAGCGGGCGAAGTGCTGTTTGGCAAGACCGAGGACGAGGCAGAGGACAACGCCGGCTCCGACGAGTCCCCGCTCCGCTGGCGTCGACGATGCCCTGCTCCGCCGAGGCCCTGCCCCGCTGCCAACAAGGCCGTGCCACATAGAAAATGAGGAAGAGTAGAACACGGTAGGTCACCGTCGGTCAGGTCCAAGTAAGGCCACCGCTGCTACCCTCCGGTTGAAGCCAAGCTAGGCGGGTTGACCATTGACGGCCGGTTAGCTTCTTGGCGGCGACATGGAGTCAGAGAGCTGTGCTGGAGAAGAACGCTGCTTCTACTTAACTGCTGGTGCAGTTGGCTGACTGACACGTGGGCCCAACAGGCCACATGTTAGTTACGCAACTGCACCTGCAGTTAAGTCACTGAAGCTTCTGTTCGGCTCAGCGGGACACATGTGGGTAGCTTCGGTTAATTAATTATACCTCCAGCGCACCCCTTTTTAGTTTTCTTTAGAAAAGGAGGATGACCCCCGGCCTCTACATCTGGGAGATGCATGCGGCCACAAACACCCCTTTTTAGTGCAAGAATGTATGAAATGTAATGAAATCCGGCATGTTTATATGAAATCCGACCATGTATGAATGAATTTATTTCGATTAGTTCGAATTCCTGTATCACTGGCATTGGATAAACATGCAAAACAATAAGTACTAGCATTATTCCCAGGGTGATCACCACATGCGAAGTAAAAAATATGCAGTTTGACAATGTGTGAAGTAAAAAGGAACATAAGGAGTACAAAGAGTTTGAGCAGTTTTTAGCATTTCTGTACATTGCAATCAAACACACAAGCCTGGCAATTCATAGAGAACATTCAAAACAATCGATGATTATGCATCTCAGCGACTCACATGTCAGAGGCAATATTTACTTTACAACTAAAGAATAAAGAAAAAATTGATCGACGCTGCTGACAGCAAAGGGCGTCCCATTCAAAAATATCAAACGCATATCTTGCTAAAATCAATGAGCAAAATTTGACAAGGTTGTCCCATTCCAAAATATCAAATGCCTACGATTGTGGAATGGGCAGGGTTTGCCATCAGTTCGGACATTGACATGGCACCTCGTGCTAAATAAACCAGCTGTTCTTTTTGTGCAGTTCCACCAAAATCAACCAAATTCGCGCGTAGCTTGTATGATTTCGCCCTTATATGTTGCAACGCCTTGAACTTATGGGCACCTCCTTTCTTGTGGTGGAAATGAATGATTTGGTGTATTCATGAACATTTTGTGCAGTTCCTGTTGAAATCAAGCTGAGCACCCCTGTTTGCACAAATACAAAAAAGTGATTAGTATAAAGCAAACTGTACTATGAATTGACAGTTTCAACAGGCACATACATGGTCCATGTAGAGCACACTTTTAGAAAAATGGAACTCACGAGAAAGAATCCTAGTACAACAATGTACTCGCGCATCACATCAAAAAATGGAGATTTGTCAGTCCTTCTGAGCTGAAGTTAGTTTGGTCTTGTGGGGAGTAATGTAACCATCCTTCAACTTCTCCTTCTGATGAGAAGATAGACAGGGCTTCTTCATCCTGGCATAATCGGAACTAGTCACTTCACGTACTCCATATTCTTCTTTAGCTCGAAAAAAAGGAAAGAAATATTTAAAACAACACAGATGAAGCACTTCTCAAGGACAATACCACTTTTTCATGACAGTATCTAAACAGTAGCACAACACCAATAGAGATGACAAAGCTCAATCATATGGATGAAATCAGTGGGCGAGTACCAACATTTGTTAGGAGGCTGATTGTGTAGAGCATACAGATGAAGCACTTCTCCGGAACCATCTATTGCTATCTACGGGGGTGGCCATCCTTACTATATACTCCTCGATTAGTTTAATGTTTCCAACATCTTCTTGTGCAGTTCCACTAAAATATATGGTATCTTCAAAGAAGATCCCTGTTTGCACAAGTAGAGATAATTACGTATGGCATCAAATCAGTGGCAAAACAATTGCTTGTTCCAGCCATAGCAATAAATTAAGATGCAAAACTATATCATTACTTGTGTCATCATAGTTCTAGTGCTTCATTACAGCACCGGGAGTTGATTTTTGTTTTTCTTCCGCTTGTTCTTCCCCTTCATCACTTGGTTCAATAACAGACAAGCTTCGCCTTCAATGTAAGATTTGGCATGTCAATTGGGAGCACAAGTATAGTACTAAACTTAATTTTCTGATGAAAGTGGCAAAATACAGGCCAACAGTTGTGAAATATCCTTATCTTACCTCAATGGGATATTACGGTGCACATACAGATCGGAAGTCTTGTCTCCATTTGTGAAGTTCACTAAAATCAAGCAACATTATCATACAAGTAGCACAACATATGAAAGCACACTGCAGAATCATGTGAAAGAAGGCTAGTACTGACCTCTCATGATGCGGAATTCAAACAACTCACAAGAAGAAGATCTGAACCAAATTCTCCTTAACGGATAGGAAGTAAGATCTCCTCTTGTGCAGTTCCACTAAGATCAAGCAATCAAGCAACATTGTCGGTGTGACATTTTGGTTGAACTGCACAAAACACTCTTAAAAGAAAAGTGTTTTGTGCAGTGCAACAAAAGGTCACAATGGCAACGAGGTGAAGTAGATAACCCTGTTTACACAGAGGTGCAAAGGAAACAATTAGTGGTCAATAACGGTGGATGACACAGAAGCCAACAAAAAGAAGCATCTACCTTATCTAAATGGGAAAGAAAGCAAGACAGTAGCATTTCTCAAATGGTGGCATTGATTAATGTTAACATAGAGATTATATTAACAATAAAATTCGTTAAACATGTAATTTCCTTTTAACTGTGGCATTGCATCAATTTTCCAGCGGCATTATTAGAGGGTGTTTGTTTACAGGGACATTTTGGTGTAGGGACTAAAAAAACTCCGCGTCAGTCCCATCTAAACCAAACAGGAGGGACTTTTAGGGACTAAAAGTGGGCATTTGGGACTAAAGAAAGAAGATCCCGAGGGAGTCTTTTTGGGACTTTTTCCAACAGTTGCCCCTGCCACGCATCACACCTTGTTTCTATTAGTTCATTACTAGGGGTAACATGGTCTTTTAGCATGTCATTTAATAACCTCTAGTCCATGTTTAGTCCGTAGAACCAAGCAGGTAGGGACTAGGGAGTTTTTAACCAAACAGGGCCTTAGATTAACAACAGCTAATGAGTTGCATGGGATATTGGACGCACCAGCACCATGTGCATCTACCAATGTAGTGTGGTCATGCACAGTCTGTTGCAACAAAGAACAAACAACCAAGTAACATATTTGTGTTGGTCCCAGTTTTGTTATCTTTAGACACCTTTCCCTATGTGAGGGCAGCAAATCTAGTCCTGCTCAAACTCTACAGCCTTGTCCCTTCCTTTCCTTTTTGAACTAGTACTTTCACCCCTTCCTTTCCTCTTTGAACCACGTCCTAGATTTATGTGATACAACTTTCCCCACAACTTTCCCCCATTCCTTTCCTCTTTGAACCACGTCCTAGATTCATGCTATACAACTTTCCCCCTTCATTTCCTCTTTGAACCACGTCCTAGATTCATGCTACATACAACTTTTCCCACTACTTTCCCCCACTCCTTTCCTCTTTGAACCACGTCCTAGATTCATGGTATACATGCAGCTAGAGCAATGCATGTGGAGTAAGTAAATTATACCTTAAGGTTCTTGGGGCATGGTTCGGTGGGCGACGGGACGGCGGTGAAGAAGAAGGGGTCAGAGGCCCTCCCGCACCGCCGCTGGGTGGAAAGTGAACACCTGCGCCAGTAGTGGATTCTCTCCCTCGCCAATGGCGACAGCGTTAAGCCTCCTTCCCTTCCCGGTGGATGGATCCTGCCGGCTCTTTGAGCAGCAGTGAGGGGACAGAGAGGCCAACGAAGTCTTGTTTATATCTGGAGAGGGCGAGAGAGTGTGAAGAGAGACACTACAAGCGCTAAGGCTCCAGCGGGAGAGGGTGAGAGAGTGTGAAGAGAGCAATTAGGGCGAGAGAGTGTGAAGAGAGCAACTACAAGCGCCAGGGCTCCAGTGTGTATATATATACTGGAGAGGGAGTGTGAAGCGTGCAAACCCTAGAAAACATTTTGACCAGTCAAAGAATCCTCCTGGCACAAATTATGCTCAATGTAGTTATCGAACCCGAGACCTCAAGTTTGATGAGCGAACAGGCTAACAAGCTACACAATCCTCCGGTTATGTTCAACCAGAGGAAAATAACCTTTTATACATTCCTGCATTCGTGTGACAAGCATGCCGTGTTTTTTTTATGTGTGTGGGAGTCATTGGGATTTCAATCATAATCATGTCATGTGGCTTTGGTGGTAAGATTATCCACAGTGGTGCAGAAATAATGCAGCCTTAGTCACCTTACCTCTTTCCACGTAGTACGTTGGGTCCCACCAGTCAGAGGGTGAAACAAACAAATTAATAAGAAAAATTAAAAGCATCAGCGGTGTATCTTACCTCACACATCTCGCTACTGCTCGAGAACACTATCCAATTGATCCCATTGTTCACTCACGTACTATTTTAAGTGAATCCTTATTATAACATGCACACAAATTTTGGGCACTTGTATTCGACTTAAGTCAGTGTGCCACCGTATCTCGTATACTTACTACTCCCTCCGTCCAGGTGTAATAAGTCACGTTAGAAGGTGCAACGGGACCAAGGTGCGTGTGTGTGTGTGTTTAACAGCATGTGTGTGTTAGAGAGTGCGACAGATCGACCTACTCCTACAAAGAGATGGTGTGTAGTGTATGATTTTAGCCATGAGAGTTGGTGCATCCTCTCGTTTCTGGGTGTCCGGTAGGGACATACGGACAGCTGCCATGCCCGCTCCTGACCAGCCTAGCCCACCCAAAGCCCCTCCATCGCGCGCGCGCTTCCTGCCTGAAACGGTCAGTGCCGCTCCAAAGAATCGGTGCCACATTCATGCCTGGGCAGAGCGGATGCGACCTCTCACTGGCGCAAGAGTGATGGTTGCTTCGTCCATCCAACTTACTGCTGGGTCTATGTGATTTGACGGCTCATTGGTCTTTATTACTGAGGTGGTAGGACTGCTGGATGTCCCACGCTTTCGGCGAAAGGAGGTAGTAGATTACAATTTTCTCCATTCTTACAGGAGAGGGGTGCAAGAGCAGTGAAAACACGCAGGCTCAGTGATTACATGGCCCACCTCACACTAACATCGTGCGACACCTAACTCTTTACATAGTACTCCCTCCGTTCCTAAATATTACTAGATGAGTCCCCGTGCGTTGCCCCGGAACAGCGGTATATCTCTCTGCGCAAAATTATCGATTTCATAGAACTAAAAAAATTCTATAACCGCATGACAAATGTGGTAGCCAAACTAAATAAACTCCCATCATCATTTAGATCATCCCACGTAAGGAAAAAAGAGCAGCCAACTCCTACTGCATAATGGGATTATATTTTTCTTTTTGACATGTTAATGGGACTTAAAAGCTCACTTACATGCATGCTACCGGAGCATGCTTGCATGCAGACATGTTGATGTGATTTAAAACCCACTCACATGCATGTGCCACGGTATTTCTGCATGCTTGCATTCGGCAGTGCGGAGCCTCTCAACGTCTAGATCAGACGGCTATTATGACTGATTTACTTCATCTAACGGCTACATTAATTTTGATGATGTGGCTCAACGAGAGGATAGAGAATTCCTAGTAGTGGGGGCTAGCTCTTACTAGTAGACAAGTCTTTGTAGAGATTCCACTAGGTGAACTACATACGGAACAAAATGAATGAATCTACACTTAAAATGCATCTATATACATCCGCATGTGGTTCATGGTGAAATCTCTACAAAGACTTATATTTAGGAACGGAGGAAGTACTAGTATAGTACTAGTACGTACTGTAATTTATCAACGAGATAAATTTGTACAATGCTATGAAGCTTCCAGCTCCTGTTACATGTATCATGCGTCCAAGGTTGCCCATTGCAACATTTCATCAAATACAAAGGAGACTAACATGCATGCTATTGCATCTCAATGATTGACAGATCATAGCAAATATGTACTCCCTCCGTTCCAAAATAAGTGTCTCAACTTTGTGCAAACTTTAGTACAAAGTTGTACTACTACTAAAGTTGACACTTATTTTGGAACAGAGGCAACTAAAGAAAAAACGATCCATGCAGTCCCTAGCCCTTGAACCGTGAACCCTGACTAGGCTTCAATTTGCTGGCAACGTTCGAGCTTCCTAATAAATGAAGTTTGCAACCTTTTGACCATCGGATCATTTTGTGCAGTTTCACCAAAATCGAGATGAGCATCCCTGTGGCAAAGAAATTGAAGAAGCGTGATTAGAATAAGATTACTGGGACTAGTTGATGAGACATAAACTCATCACAAATACAGTACGTAGAAGCCAGTAGAGGTATCAGGTATGTGCAGGGCAAAGAAGTAGAGAAATATCCACAGGGAGTGATGTGGGCAGCTGGAGCAGTGGTGCAAGCCGGCTGTAAAGGGAGTTGTACCTGAGGGACGTAGCTCAACCTTGAGGAGGGCGGCGGGAGGCGGAAACTTCCCATGTCGCGGCAGTCAGCAAGGGATGAAGGCAACCTCACCGGCTTTGTGAGAGAGAACGGCGGGGACCCCTGATTGGGACGTGCCGACAGTGGGTTTTCACCGTCGGTGACGGCCACCGCATCTACACTAAGCATCCACCCCTTCCCCAATAGGACGTGATCCACCGGGATGTTAGAGATGTGGCCACAGTCGTTTTGTGTGAGAGAGTGTGAAGAGAGCAACCCCAGCAAGCAACCGTGTAGGCTGGCCCGTCCTGACTATGTATATAGTGGAGCGGTTTCCTTTTCTCTCCATATGAACCTATCATATTGCGTACGTGCCACTGAAGAAAAAAAACTTTATTTGTAAATGATGCGGCACTTACTACTCGTTCTCCTATAACCTTGCGCTTGGCATCTCCAAAATATTTACCTTGCGATTGGCTCTTCGCCTCTCCGGGAAGTCGAGCAATAATGGTAGTGCAGTATATATCGTTCTGGCTATATGAGACTGAATGAATTGCTGCATGTCCACCACGTGGGCGAGGGTCGAGGGGCGAGGGAGAATGCTACTACATACAGAGCAAAATGAGTGAATGTACACTATAAAATACGTCTATATACATCAGTGTTTGGAGTATGTACTAGTAGTTCATATTGAAATCTACTAAAGGACGTATATATTCCAAACAATATGATATAATCTCTATAACCAAGGTAGTAGGGACGAGGAGTAAACGGAGGGAGTAGTAAATTTTTCTCCTCGTACTGTGAGCCACCGCGCGCATGGGCGAGGGAGCGGGCGTAAGGCGGAGCAAGTTTCACCTCATCTTGCGAGCCACCGCGCCCGTGGGCGGGGGAGACAGCGTACTAAGCAAGCTTCTCCTCGTTCCGCGAGTTGACAGGACACATCAAAAGTACTCCAGTGTATAGAGCCTTGCCTCTAAGGTAGGCCCCACATGGTTTGCCTCTTTTTTTAATTTAACATAACGCGTCAAGTCGCAATTTGTTTGTTCACCTGTGGTAGACGATCCTCCCTCCAGCAAGTGGACAACCAGTTGTCGGGGAAACTGATCCACCAACACCTATGGGGACCGGGCCCCTTTCGGTTCAGAGGGGGCGGAGGCCGTGCAAAGAGCGGATCGAGGCAGTACACGCGAGCAGTTTTACCCAGCTTCGGGCCGCACGGATGCGTAAAACCCTACTGCTGCTTGTTTGTGTGTATTGAATTCTTGCTCAGGAGCGATGGACACTGCCAGACCGAGCGTGAGAGTGTTCCTGATGTTTCGAATGAGCCGACTCCCCTCTACGTTGCACTTGGGCCTCCTTTTATACTTTCAAGGGGTCACCGACAGGTGGCAACATAGACTAGAAGGGTAAAAATGGAAAAGGATGCGGTAGGTGCAGCTACCGCTACTGTGGACACAGTGCACCCTACCTAACTCTGACGGCAGGGGACAAGGTCATTGAATGCCCGTCTAAGTTGCCTAAACAGTGCAAAAAGTGACCGTTAGGAGCGCCACCGTTTTCCACGATGGCCTTCTCTTCATCTCCGCTTGCCACCGCGTACCCCTGGCTGCACAGGCTCCCGCCACGCGCCCCTGAGGAAGCCTCATGGCGACACGCGGGTGGGTGCGCTGGAGCGTGGGTACAGAGTGGCAGCGGGCCCCCGGCGAGTACCTTGTCGGGGTCGTCGTCTTGTTGAGTCTAGAAGCTTGTCGCTCACCGGACCTTGCCGGGACGTGCGGTGCATCGCAGCAAGTTTCTTGAAGTGCCGTGGTTGGCCTTCCCGGCAAGCTCCTCTTGCCGGGGCCTTGTCTCTTCCCGGCAAGATCCTCTTGCCGGGGCCTTGTCTCTTCATTTTGAATGCTTTGTTCTTGAATGGCTCCAAAGGAACCCACGGAGGACTCTGGCGGTCGTCCGGCAAGCCTTGCTGCGCGGCGCTGCAACTGCCCGTGCACAAGTTCGGGATACTAGGGTACCCCTACTCTAGTACACCGACAGGAGCCCCCGGGCCTGGGCCACACACGGTGCCGAGCGCTGTTGGGCCAGGCCCAAAATAGGGCATGGGCACGCACGGAGCCTGGGTTATGCCGAATCTAACTCCGTATCCACCGCGCCCCCCGTAACGGCATGCGTCAATCGCGGAGTCGTGGGAGAGATCGTGGGTGGTTGTTTATTTGGAAGGCCGAAATGTCCGCCCGGTCCCTCTTTATAAGTAGGGGAAACAGGGGCATTTCCCCCACCTTCGCCCTTCGCTGCTGCAATCTCAGAAATCTCCGCCGCCCTCCTCCGCTTGCAGAGTTGAAAGAGGGCAGCGCTCCGCCCCCGTCGCTGCCGCCACCACCAGCACCGTCGATCTCCCTCACCGCCTCCGCCATGCCTCCGAAGCCCGGGAAGGGGAAGGCCACGAAGGCCACGGCCATGAAAGCTGTGAAGTCGACCGAAGCGCAGCTGCTTGAGGCGCTGCGGAAGGAGCGGGCCACTTTCCCCCCCGAGCTCTCCGCGAAGGAGCTGAGGGAATGGTACTATCTCTTCTGGTCGATGGAGACGCGGGCGCATCCGCGCACGAAGGTACTCTCCGCCGTCGCCTCGCAAGCAGCTCCAGTTGGCGGATATCCTTTCTTCGCCGTTTTCTTCTACTGCGGGCTCTGCCCGCCATTCTCTGATTTCTTTTGCGATGTCATGAACACCTATGGGCTCCACCTCCTTGACTTCACCCCCAACGCCGTTCTGACCATGGTAGTTTTCGCCCATCTATGCGAAAACTTTGTTGGAGTCCACCCCAACGTAGCTCTCTTCCGCCATTTCTTTATGCCTCGTGTCGAGAGAGGGGAAACTCTTGCCGGCGGGATCGCCTGGATCTCGCGGGCCGGCAAGAAGGAGACCTATCTAGAGGGGGAGCTCCGCAGCAAGTGGGACGAGTGGAGAGCAGATTGGTGCTGGGTTGTAGAAGAGAGCCCGCAGCCGTTCACCGCCCTGCGCCAAGCCCCAGCAGTGCGTGGCAAGGACTGGAACGCTCTGTCCGTGGACGATGACAAGCTGAAGATCGCCACCACTCGGATCTTGCGTCTCAGGCTTGCCGGGCTGACTGTAGGAGCTGTCGGCGCAGATTTCCTTTGCCGGTGCATCGCCCCTCTGCAGGCAAGGGGGAGACCCGCCTGGGAATTTGGAGGCCCGGCAGATATCATGAGGTTGCGCCCAGGCCTCAACTTCAATTTCACCATCATAGAGTTGGACGGGATACTCAAGGAGATATTCAAGCATGACCCACAGCATCCCGAGTGGTTCAGGTTGCCGGCAGGCGTCGTTCCTCTGTGCAACAACTCCTCGCGCGACCGCATCTGCGCCATGATGCCGTTGTGTGATTCGCACGGGATCGCTCCAACTTGGCAAGAGCCTGCCGGAGACGTTGTGCAGCAGTTCTTCGACATCCTAGTGGAAGTAGCGGTCAATGCTGACGACAAGAAGCTCCTCACCCGCGACACCACCGATCAAGAGATGGAACGTATCGCCACCAGGGCGGAAGAGGCGGCGGCAGCCGCAGCCGCGGGTGAATTTGGGTTCACGGTGGAGGAAGCGGACGCGGCATCGACGATGAGTCTTGCTGAGCGGGAGTGGCCCGAAGATGAAGAAGAGCTTGCCGCGCCCGACGCCGAGTTGAGTGAGTCCGCCCAGGGTGCGAGCGGCTCGCCATCTTCGGGGAGCTGGCCGGGAACAGGGCCCGGAACGCAGCCCCTAGTGCAGCCAAGAAGGCGCCTCCGCAGGATCGGGGACGCAGCAGGGTGGCAAGCTGTCCAACAGCTGCAGCGCCGCGCGACGCGCTCCGCCGCGGCAAGTACGGTTGCCGCGGGTGCGCCTCCCGCCGCAGTGGCAACTGGGGCGGGGTCATCTCGGGCTGGCGCCGCAGTCCCCGCCAAGCGGCCAAGGGATCCCACCCCTCCACCTCGTCGCGCCGGAGGTGGGCCGAACTTCGACCTCTCCGCGCTCAGCTCCGACGAGGAAGAGGAAGAAGAGTAAGATTCCCTTGTTGTTCTTGTAGTTCTTCAACTTGCCATTCCTGTCTTGCATCTGATCTGACCCACCCTGGACTCTCCCTTTTCAGGACTCTGGCCCAGAGGGCGGCGAAGAGGGCCAAGGCTCAGGTGGTGGTCATCGAGGACGAGCCCACTGCGACGACAGGAGGCGCGCCCGAGACGACCTTGCCGGATCCGGCCATCACTTCGCAGAGCAGCCCCCAGCGCAGCCCCCAGCGTTAGCATATGGTTTACTTTCTTCTTTTGGGTGCACGTGGTTGCTCTTTTCCTTTGTTGACATCTGATCACTGGTTTGTTTGTGCAGGAGCAGAACAGCTTCATCAGGAGGGCGTGGTGATCACCTCCGACTCATCGTCTGCTTCGACTACGCCGCCAAGGGCGGACTCCCCGGCAAGGGAGCGTTCTCCAGTAAGGGAGGAGCCTCCGGCAAGGGAGGAGTCTCCGGCAAGGGACAGCGCTAACGATCCGCTGGTGGTGGAGCTTATGACAGCGGATCCCAGCACAGGTAATCCTTCTCGCCCGAAACTTTCTTTGTATTCTTCTGCTGATTTTTCTTCTTGAGTGCTTGCTTGACTTCTCATTCTTCTCCGGTCATCAGGTCCACCCTCCGCGGATCCGATGGAGACCGAGGCGGGCGGCGGAGAGGACGCGCGCGGCAACACTGATGATGCCACGGCCGCCGAAGACGGAGCTGGTGCCGATGTGCCTGCCGGTGAAGAGGCCGCCGAGGCTGCCGCCGAGGAAGCTGGCGGGGGATCTGGCGATCGCACTGACGGCCCTGAGGCCGCAGGAGCGTCAGGCGCTGCACCGACCGCCGATCCCTCCGCCGCTGCCACAGCGTCAGGCTCTGAGGAGCCCCAGCCTGGCGCCTATCTGAAGGCTGGCGAGGGCATCTTCATCAAGCTCCCTTGGGCGTCAAGCTCCAAGGCGCCGGTGGAAGGAGAAGTTTTGGATGGGGAGGTGCTTTCCTCCACTGGGTTGTCGATCGTTGACGCGCCGGGAAGCAGCAGTGACGAGCCCGAGGAGGAGCGGCTGCTGCGGAGGCTGCTGGCGCTCTATCGCGCCCATCAAGTCAAGTTGGAGTCCCGGGAAGCGCTCGTCGCGAAAGCGAGCGTGGATATAGAGAAGCGCGCGGAGGAGCTCCGGGGTTTTCGCCAGGAAGCTCTCCGGGCCTTGGCGGAGGAGCGGGAGCAGCTTGCTGAAGAGCGGAAGGCCTTCCTCCTCGAGAAGGCCGAAGCTGAAGAGCAGCAGCGGCTCACCGGCGAGAAGCTGTACGCGCGAGAAGGCGAGCTGACTCAGCGGAAAGTGAACCTCGACAGCCACGAGGAGGAGCTTGCCGTGCGCGAACGGGCACTTGGCGGGTCGCTCCAAGAGGCAAAGGATGCAGCTGCGGCTGCCGAGACTGCCAAGAAGGAATTGGAAGTAAAGGTGGCGCAGCTGGAGGCTGATCTGAAGGTGGGTGGCGAAGAGCTTGCCGCGCTCAAGCTGGAGCGCGAGAAGGACGCCCTTGCCCACGGTGAGCTGCAGGGCCAACTCTCTGAGAAGGGCAAAGAGCTGCGCGCCGCAAGAATTCCAATGCTGATCTGGAGCTGAAGTTGGCCACCCTGACGGAGATGTTGGACGGCGCCAAGAAACGGGAGGCGGACTTGAAGAAGGACATCAAGGCCAACGAGGCGCTGCTAGCGAGGGCCGCCGAAACCCAGAATCTTCTCAGAGATACTGTGGCGCTCTGGACGGAGGGCCTCGTGAACATTGCTGCAGTCATCGAAGAGGAGCTGGTGCAATTGGGGGTGGAAGGCTTCGGGTACTCCTCCGACGAGAACCTCCAACCCAGCGCCAAGCTCACTCTGTTCTTCAAAGGCGTGGCGGCGGCGCTCCAGCACCTCCCGGAACGGATCCCAAAGCAGTTGGCTGACGAGTCACGCTCGATTTGTGCCGGAGTTCTGGAGAAGGTGCTGGTGAAGGTGGCCTTCCGCAATCCGGGCCTCAACCTCACCAACGTCCTCAAGAGGCTGCCGGCGGACGCTGATCTTGATGCACTTAAGGCCCTCGTCACACCCATTGTGGACAGGGTGAACAAGGTCAAAAGGGTTGACGGCGGTCGCGTAGATTAGGCCGTCCGTTTTCTTCTTTTCTTGTCGCTGCCAGTCATGTCATGGGAACACTTTATTAGATGCGCGACAAGTTATTTTTGTAATATAACTCTATCTTAGGCAAAAAATTGCTGTATTACTTCCTTTACTCGACTCTTGGCTTTGTATGGTTCTGCTCTACGCTTTCTAGGGAAACTTGCCGGTGCAGGCACCCTTGCCGCGAGCGCCGAGTGCGGAACTTCAGCAGCCTGCTGGCGGGGTCGCTACCGACAAGCAACCTTGTCGCAACTAGTTGCAGCTCACTTAAGTTGTTGAGCGGACTCGAAACAAAGTAAGGGCGCAGCTAGCTACGAGTTGGTTCCTCCGCGCACAGGTTATCCATACAAAGCACGGTCGTTCAAGGAAAATAACTCAAAAACTTAAAAACCTGATTGCTCAAACTTTAGCAACTTAGCTTTTTTGTCGTCTGCTTCCCGGCAAGGAGAAACTTTCTTGAACGGCCTGGTCCACACCATTATCTTCTCCTCCCCCCCCCCCCGGTAAACCTTGTGGGCGAGGGAACCTTCCTTCTTTTGAGAAAGAAACAGAGAAATAAAGTAATGATATGGAGCCTTCGGCTCGTTATCGCTTACCGGGGTCTGGTGCTGCACAAAGTGTCAGATAACATATGCAAAAAAGGATTATAGCATAAAAAAAACTGACAAGACGTGCGGGGCACATGAACTTTACTGGTGCACGGGGTCTGTGCCCGGCTTTGTACAAAGGATTACATGCAACAGCGGCAAGACTTGTACAAAAGGTGGTTGCCGGAAAAGCTTCCGGCAACCGCGCCCTACGGGTAAAACTTTCGAAGATGTTCAATGTTCCAGGAGTTGCTCACCTGAATGCCATCTTCGGTCTCAAGGCGGACAGCGCTGGGCCTAGTGACTCGTTTCACCCGATAAGGGCCTTCCCACTTCGGCATCAACTTGTTGGAATTCTTGGCGGACTGAACACGCCGAAGAACAAGGTCGCCTTCCTCGAAGCTCCTGGCTTTAACTTTGCGGCTATGGTAGCGACGCAAAGCTTGCTGGTAGCGAGCGGCTCGCACAGAAGCCTGAAGACGGTCTTCCTCAAGGAGCAGCGCGTCATCTTGGCGCAACTGCTCTTGCTCGAGCTCATCATAAGCGAGCACTCGAGGTGACCCATAAACGAGTTCCATGGGGAGAACTACCTCTGCTCCGTAGACTAGAGCGAAGGGTGTCTGGCCAGTGGCTCGATTTGGCGTCGTCCTGATCGACCAAAGAACCACCGGCAGCTCCTCGATCCAGTTTCTTCCGCACTTGTGCAGCCTATCGAAAGTTCTGGTCTTGAGGCCTCGCAGCACTTCAGCATTTGCCCTCTCCGCTTGACCGTTGCTTCTCGGATGAGCAACAAAAGCGAAGCAGACCTTGGCGCCAAGATCTTGGACGTACTGCATGAAGGTGCGGCTCGTAAATTGCGTGCCGTTGTCGGTGATGATCCTGTTAGGGATCCCGAAACGGCAAACAATCGACCTGAAGAACTTGGCTGCTGACTGTGCTGTCACCTTCCTCACTGGTTCCACTTCCGGCCACTTTGTGAACTTGTCGATGGCGACGTACAAGAACTCAAAGCCCCCGACAGCTCGGTGAAAGGGGCCGAGGATGTCGAGCCCCCAGACCGAAAATGGCCAGGATAAAGGGATCGTCTGGAGAGCTTGAGCTGGCTGGTGTATCTGTTTGGAATGGAACTAGCACGCTTCACACTTGGTTACTTGTGCAGTTGCATCCTGGAGGGCTGTCGGCCAGAAGAAACCTTGTCGGAAAGCTTTGCCGACAAGTGCTCTTGCGCCAATGTGGTGACCACATATGCCTCCATGTATCTCTGCCAACAGCTGTTGTCCATCTTCCCGGCGAATGCACTTCAATTTCACACCGTTGAGTCTTATTCTGTACAGTGTGTTGTCGACAAACTTGTACATACTTGACTGCCGGGCTACTCTTTCCGCTTCTTCTTGCTCTTCGGGAAGCTCTCCTGTCTGAAGGAAACAGACGATCTGCTGCGCCCATGCTGGAGCTTGCGGCTCGACAACAAGGGCTAAAGGCATATCTGTTGCTGCGGGAACATCCGCTTCTACGGCAAGAACCTGTGGTTCGGCCGGAGCGTGATATTCCCCGGCAAGCTTGCCGGAGCAAAACTTGTCGGGAGCGTCTGCTTCAACGGAACAAACCAAGAGGTTCGCCGGAGCAGGCTGCTCCTTAGCACTCTTGGCGTCGATCTTGGGGACCTTCTTGGCGGCGGCTTCGGGAAGCTCTGCCGGAAAGTAGTCACCAAAAACCAACTTCCTCTTCTTTCTCTGTCCAGTCGACGGTGTTACGGATGGTTGAGTCAGCTTGAGCACAAAAATCCCTGGTTCCACAGGTAATTTTAGTGCTGCGCACTTTGACAGGCCGTCAGCAATATCGTTCTGAGCTCGTGGAACATGTTCCATTTGCAGGCCGTCAAAGTGTGCTTCTAGCTTCCTTACTTCATCAACATATGCTTCCATCAACGGACTCTGATAGCTTTTGTTTACTTGGCGGACTACCAACTGCGGGTCACCCCTGACAATGAGCTTGTTGATCCCAAGGTCTGCCGCGATTCTGAGTCCGGCAAGCAAACCTTCATACTCTGCGGTATTGTTCGTTGCTTGCTCCTTGGGAAAATGCATCTGAACTACATACTTGAGGTGCTCTCCGGTGGGTGCGATAAGCAGCACGCCTGCGCCGGCGCCTTGCGGCAGCCTGCACCGCGATGGTGTAGATGCTGAGAAACTCCGACGGATGCGTCTTGCCGTCGTACTTCTCTGGTACGTCTGGTTTGAAATTCTTTGTGCTGGGCCACTGGACTTGCCGTAGCTCACGGGTGAACGCAGGACAACCTACCGCGTACGGCAGATCGCCTGGTTCCCCTGGCGCATGCATGTCAACAGAGGGCCCAGCGCGCTTGTCGGATTGACGTCGCGCTTCTCTTCGGCGCTCGATGCGGGTTCGAGCGTCTTCTTGTTGTCGTTCATGGAGAACTTGGCGCTGGTCGCGACGAGCTCGTGGGTCCGACGACGCGGTGGAGCCGCTGTCGGGGTGGACCCGGCGAGTCGGCGATTTTGGCCTTCGTAGTGGAGAGTGCATGGAAGTTGCACCTCCCCCGGTCTTGTTGCCATCGGCTCGCGTCCGGCTGTCCTGCCGCGGCAGCAAGGTGCTTGGTTGTCGCGCAGTGTCGCCGTTGGCAAAGCCGATGAGGCTCTGGATAGTGGCCCTCCATTCATCGGTCTTGTCTGCCGTTGGAGGATAGTCTAGGAGCAGTTGAGCTCGCGCCAAGGCTTCTGCTGGAGTGGTGGGCGGCGGAGGTGAACGGTGCGAGGAGTGGGGCGTGCTCGGACTCCTAACCACGTTAGAAGGAGCAGTGCCCCGTCCAGGCGACCGTACTTCGCTCGAGCCAGCATGTTGACGTGCATGTTGGTCTTGAGCGCCACGAGAACCACCAGCTTGATCTTGGCCTAGCGGACGTATGGCGCTGCGAGCGCCATGACGCTGCTGGTCCCGCGCCTCCTGAGAGGGGCGTGGTGCACGCATGGACGCCGAGGTCTGTGCCGCCTTGTCCTTGGACTTGGCCGCACTGAGGGCTCCCTCGTCGACGCCCATTCTTCCGCCGGCGTCCACTCCACCACCCGTTTGCTCCGGAGGCGGTGAAAGTGACGTAGACGGAACAGTTGCCTCCGAATCCTTCTTCTTTGGTGGCATGTCAATGAAGACGATGAAGATTTAGCTCGCGTGCACGCCAGATCGGGTTCGCACAATCTCGACGCCCCCTACCTGGCGCGCCAAAGATGTCGGGGAAACTGATCCACCAACACCTATGGGGATCGGGCCCCTTTCGGTTCGAAGGTGGGCGGAGGCTGCGCAAAGAGCGGATCGAGGCAGTACACGCGAGCAGTTTTACCGAGCTTCAGGCCGCACGGATGCGTAAAACCCTACTGCTGCTTGTTTGTGTGTATTGAATTCTTGCTCAGGAGCGATGGACGCTGCCAGACCGAGCGTGAGAGTGTTCCTGATGTTTCGAATGAGCCGACTCCTCTCTACGTTGCACTTGGGCCTCCTTTTATACTTTCAAGGGGTCACCGACAGGTGGCAACATAGACTAGAAGGGTAAAAATGGAAAAGGATGTGGTAGGTGCAGCTACCGCTACTGTGGACACAGTGCACCCTACCTAACTCTGACGGCAGGGGACAAGGTCATTGAATGCCCGTCTGAGTTGCCTAAACAGTGCAAAAAGTGACCGTTAGGAGCGCCACCGTTTGCCACGATGGCCTTCTCTTCATCTCCGCTTGCCACCGCGTACCCCTGGCTGCACAGGCTCCCGCCACGCACCCCTGAGGAAGCCTCATGGCGACACGCGGGTGGGTGCGCTGGAGCGTGGGTATAGAGTGGCAGCGGGCCCCCGGCGAGTACCTTGTCGGGGTCGTCGTCTTGTCGAGTCCAGAAGCTTGTCGCTCACCGGACCTTGCCGGGACGTGCGGTGCATCGCGGCAAGTTTCTTGAAGTGTCGTGGTTGGCCTTCCCGGGAAGCTCCTCTTTCCGGGGCCTTGTCTCTTCCCGGCAAGATCCTCTTGCCGGGGCCTTGTCTCTTCATTTTGAATGCTTTGTTCTTGAATGGCTCCAAAGGAACCCACGGAGGACTCTGGCGATCGTCCGGCAAGCCTTGCCGCGCGGCGCTGCAACTGCCCGTGCACAAGTTCGGGATACTAGGGTACCCCTACTCTAGTACACCGACACCAGTACACGTGCCAAATTACCATGTGGGCTGCCTTTTTCGTACAGAAATGAGCTCCACCGTGTACCCGCGCGGGTGTGGTTGGGAAAGAGATGGGAGTACGTGCACTGTGCATGCACCTCTTCTCTTCGTGCACGTCCCCCACCTATGTGGGTGTGTGTGAGAGATACAAACCACGTTCGTGAGTGTTTTTTGTTTTGTGGTGGG
>NC_041381.1:366939601-366944033 GCF_002162155.2 Triticum dicoccoides | reverse complement strand
TCGATGAAGAGAGCCATCGAAATTGTGTGTGTGTGCAAGTCAAAGATATAGGGCGACTGGCCTACCGGAACGTTAGAGGGCACATGTCAAGTTTGTGTGTGGCAGGGAGACATGACTAGAGCGCTTGATGTATCGGTGTGTGTTGAGGGGGCGGGCGGGGGGTGGGGAGAGGGGTAGGCAGAGGCCTAACTATAGAGGTAGAACGACTCGTATATGTGCTGACAAGGAGAGACCCAGCTATGTCTTGAGGGAGATGATCAACATCCATACATAACTGAAGGACGGGAAATATGATGGGACAGAGAAAGAGGAGAGAGAGAGAGAGAGGGAAGGAGAGGGAGGGAGAGGGGTAGAGTGCTGGATGGGTGATGGAGTTGCTTCTCGGAGATGTTGGGAGAGGCCTACTAGACAAACTGAGGGTGGAACTGCAATGTTATCAATAAGAGTGGGGATGTGTTTCTGTGTGTGCCTGTGCGTGATAGATCTGTCGGGACACATCCATGGATGATGAAGGGGAACCATGTGTTTGGTAAGCAAACCTAACTAGATTAGTACATCAATTGTTGTTTGTCGGAGGAAGGGAGAGACACAACTAATGAGGTAGATCGATCAAAGTGTGGGTAAAAACGAGTTATAAGGACCTAGCTGGCTATATGTATAGCGAGAGATCGGTCGGTGTATGTCCATTTGTTAGAGGCAAATAAGGCCCAGCGAGACGGATAGACAGAGAGAATGGAGCTAGGAGGTGGTGCGAGAGGCCCAACTACAAGCTAGATAGGGGGAGGAGTGTGCGGTTGTGAGATTGATGAAAAGAGGGGCGCGATTTTACATGTGTGTCTGACCGTATGAGAGACACGAGGCAAGGGCACATAAAGGAGGAGATTGAAGCTGTGTGTGTATGCTGTAGGAAGGCATCGCTGGAGAGGTTTATCGATCGGTGTGTGTTGGAAAGGAGTTGTGGAGACTCTGGGAGAACGACCTAAAGAAAAAAATGAATGTGCCCGGTGGATAGAATGCCGAGGGAGGGGGAGGGCGAGGAGGGCGTGTGCATGCACGAGAGAAAGTTAGTGGTAGCTACAAAGGTTAGAGGATTGTGTGGGTGTAAGAGACTAACAAAGATCATAATCTGATATGAAAGCGGATTCATATATTTGAACAGGAGATCATAGTGTTTTAAACATTGTATGCATGAATATAGCGGTGATACACGTGTTGTGCACATGTTATACCATAATGTGATAATGCATGGCGTTTGCAACTCACAGCTAAATGCCGAACAATCTAAACCATACTATACATCAAACAATCTCACATTTTATTTGAATTTGTGATAATGTGCGGCATTTGCAGCTTACAACTAAATATTGAGCAATCTAAACAATACTATATATCAAACATTCTCACATTTTATTTGAATTTGTGGTAATGTGTGGTGTTTGCAACTCACATCTAAATACTTGTAGGCGTAGGGGCCGGGGCACCATACATAATGTGATAAACACATTATGTCGGTGTTCTGGGAACGGGGGTCCCCAGACTTGCCTGCCTGCGGCCTGCGGTGTGGCTCAAAGGAGGCCCAACACAGCCCATCTTCATCAACGCAAGCTCAAGACCCTCACGAGGGGCCAAGCCTCGCGGGGAGGATGACAAGGAGCTTCCTCAGGCACGGCCTCGTTAGGCTGGCTCATGAGGAGGCGGAGAGTTCAAGGCGGGGTACCTCATGAGGTGCCCATGACGCAAGCCATGACGACCAAGGGTGCCAGTCGGGCGCCAGCCCGCGCAGTGTCTTCCTTTCCTCTTTGGTGCAAAGGGAGCAAGCGCAAGCGAGAGCATCAAGCAAAGGCATCCATTTTGGTGCAACAAGACCAAGACCAGCCCAACGGCCGGAAGGAAGTCATTGTGGAGCCCAAGCCGGCGTCATCACCAGAGCCTTTGACAGGCGAGGACCAACTTTAGTCAGGATAAGTGTACCCGCTGTTCCCCTTCAAAATGGCCAATTGTTGGCGCCCTTCCCGCTCAATATTTGGGAAGAGGCCCAGGGCCTTTGCCTATAAATAGGACTAGCCACCCGCAAGGTAGAGGCATCGAGACCTGATCGAGAGAACAAGAATAGGAAGACACACAGAGAGAGAGAGGCGACCGAACTCCTCCTAGCAGTTCATCCACGCCAGCCAAGAACAGACCCTCGCGAGGCTGTTCTCCCTTTGTATTATTCCTCATCAAGCCCAAGAGGCAATCCACCACACCACACACTGGAGTAGGGTATTACACCACAATGGTGGCCTGAACCAGTATAAATCTTGTGTCCCTTGTGCTGTTCAGTTTAGTAGTTTAGGTCCCAGCGATTTAGCGAGGTGCGAGACGGTAGAGGGTTGAATCTCCGCGCGCACCCCGTTGTTCGAACCTCAAGGGTCTGCCGGAACCCGAAATCCGACATTTGGCGCGCCAGGTAGGGGTGCGCCAGAATTCTTCCCCGACCACCGCAACCATGTCTGACGCTCGTCGGGCTCGCGCCGAGCACCGAGCCGCCCTCGCCTCCCATGTCGCCAAGACGGCTCCCGTCGGCGGGCGCCCTCGTCGTTCCCCGTCACCTGCCGTCAACGCCGCCTCCGGCCCGGCGGGGAACGAGCATCAAGCATCGTCCCAGCATCCGTCCATGAGGCGGGACGGCCGCACCGCCATGCCCTCGCTCACCCCTGCTAGTTCTTCATCGCGCGCGCCCCGCGCGGCCATGGAGGCCTGAGCTGCGCTCATCGCGGCAAACGAGCTCCTGTGCTACCACCCCATCGACGACGTCTACGAAGAATGGCTCGACCGAGTGGCTGAGCTCGTCCGCGCCGCAGGAGGCGCCCCCGCACCATCCTTCTCGCTGCACCGCACCCCGCCCTGCGCGGGTGATGAAGCTCCTAGGGCACCTCAGCCGCCTCCTCCTCAAGAAGGCGCCCTGGACCCAAGGCACACGGCCCCTGGGCGGAACCCGCCCCGCCAGGCGCTAGCGCGGTAAGAGCAGAGCTGCCAAGAAGTCCCTCGCCCACGAGAATCTGCCCCGAGCGCTCCCTCCTCCAGCACGTCAAGACCCTGCACTGCCCCCAGCCGCGGCGCATGGGGACCCGCAGGACCAAGCTCTTCGTCGTCCAAGGCCCCCCGTGGTTACGGCGGGCTGCCGCGGCATCACCTCCGAGCTGTGCAGCATCGCGTGGCCCGGCAAGTTCAAGCCAGACCTGCCCCCTCGCTACGACGGCACGGCTGACCCTGCGGAGTTCCTCCAACTCTACGAGTTGGGCATCGAGGCTGCCAACGGAGACGAAAAGGTCATGGCGAACTGGTTTCCCATGGCGCTCAAGGATGGAGCCCGCACCTGGCTCCTGAATCTGGCCCCAGGCACGATCTCTTCCTGGGACGAGATGCACACCCGCTTCATCGCCAACTTCCAGGGTACTCGCGACCGGCCACCCGCCGTGAGCGACATGCGCCGCATCAAGCAGCAGCCAGGGGAAACCCTGCAGAAGTACATCCAGCGCTTCAACAACGCGCGCCTCAAGATCCCCAGGGTAATGGAGGAGGCCATCATCTCTGCCTTCTCCGATGGTGTGCGCGACGTCAAGATGAAGGAGGAGCTGGCGATGCATGAAGACCTGTGCACCTCCTTGGAGTTGTTCAAATTGGCGACCAAGTGCGCCAGGGCTGAGGAGGGGCGCCTCTCCCTCCTCGAGCTGCCTGCCGCGGACCCCGAAGAGAAGAAGCCCAAGGCCAAGGACGTGAAGCGCAAGGGGGCTGCCGTGCTCGCGGCCAAGCCAGACACCAAGCGGGGCAGAGATCAGCCCGAATCCTCCAAGGGCAGTCGGTACTGCGTGTACCACGACCTCCACACCCACAACACAAATGAATGCCAAGAGCTCCGGGCCATGCGTGAGGGAAGGGTCGGCAGACGCCCCGAGCAAAGCGACCGGGGCTACGGCCGAGGAGGAGGAAGGAATGCAGGACGCTGGGAAGACCGCGGCCCGCGCCAAGGGTGGCGCGACCAACCTCGCGAGGACTGCTGGCAAGACCCGCCTCACGAGGGAAGATAGAGGGATCAGCCTCGCGAGGATCGCCCGCAAGGGAACGCAGGCCTCCCTCCGCTGCTGTCGCAGCCAAGGAGAAATGAAGACCGTCATCAGGACGAGGGGGCTGGGGGCTTCCAGGAACCACGTGCAATCGCCTGCATCCTGGGTAGAGCTCAAGCCCCAGCCTCTCAACGCATCTTCAAGCAGTTCGCCCGCGAAGTAAACGTAGTCCTCCCCAAGCTCGAGGCCACGCGCCCTCTCAGGTGATCGGTATGCGCCATCACGTTCAGCTCAGCGGATCAGCTCAAGTGCGCGGCCACAGCCGGAGACCCCCGATGCTTTGTTCCCCAATCATCAGCAACGTGCTAGTCACTAAGACCCTCATC
>NC_041381.1:366937610-366939204 GCF_002162155.2 Triticum dicoccoides | reverse complement strand
GCTTCAGCCAACCAAACCCTTCTCTGGAGTCACCGACGGCTCCACGGTCCCGATAGGGCAGGTCCGCCTTCCTGTCACCTTCGGGGCTCGCGACAACTACTGCACCGAGCTCATCGAATTCGACGTCACCCACATTCGGCTGCCGTACAATGCCATCCTCGGGTACCCGGCGCTGGCCAAGTTCATGGCCGTGACCCACCACGGCTACAACATCCTCAAGATGCCAGGAAGCGGCGGGGTCATCACGGTGCCCTGCGAAGAGAGAGACACAGTGTGCTCCCTGGAGCGAGCCTTTCAGGCCGCATCACTGGAAGACCCAGACCGCAGCCGTAGGAGGCCTCCCGAGGCCGCACCCAAGAAGAAGAAGACATCGACCGGCCCGGCCCCTTAGGAGGCAGGCCCCTCAGGGCCCCCGCCTGGCCAGGAGGAGCCTCCTTCCATCGCATAGGGAGGCGCGCTCGGCGCCCTCCTCAGGCAGGGCTCGGGGGCTCTCCCCTGGAGGGCCACCGACCTCGCCAAGGTCACGAGGGAGGCGCTTGGGCACCACGTGGAGGCGTGCTTCGAAGCATGTTTCCCTCAAGAAGGAGCAAGGCAAGGAGGGCCAAACCCTCAGGAGTTCATCAGCAAGGCCATTCAGGAGTTATAGGAGTCAAGGTCATGAGAGGCAGCCACCGCCTACCCGATGTGGCCCCCCATCCAGGCAAGGATTGTGGGCTGCGCGTCTCCATCGACATACCAGGGCTCAACTGAGCCGCGTCTAAAGAGCGCCTCTGGCCCTCGCAAGTGGGACGTTGCGAGGGTCCGCCCCACAGCTACGTGTGCATGCCTTACGGCCTGCCGAACGCGGCTGCTGCACACCAGCGTCTCATGAGGGCCATCTTGGAGGCTCAAGAGGTCAGGCGTGCCGCAGCCCTGGCGGAGATGGAGACGGCCCGCGAGGAGCCGCCGGCGCCTCCAGAGCCTCCCGAGGCCCCTAGGCCTGGGGGCTCGTGAGAATCGGCTCCCGCAGCCCACCGGGTCTGCTACACCAACACCCCTTCGTCCCCAACATCATCAGGTGACATCTTTTAAGTTTCTTTTCTGGCTGGGAGCGCCTTCAAGGCCGCATTATTCCCAGGCCGCGTGGGTCCGTCCCTGCGGCATGTATCCCTTTTATTTCATGTCCTTAGCTCATCTTATTGCGGGCGCCCCTTGGGCTGCATCGTCCCCAAGCCGCTCGGGCCTGTCCCAGCGGCATGTACCCTTCTTGCGTTTATCTTAGGACTATGCTTTCGATCCACCATGCTTGTTATTTTGTTCCTTTTTCTCCTGGGTGTCAGAATCTTGTGCGTTAAAGGGGGGGTGCCTGAGCAACGCGACTCAGGGCTCCTACCGGCTCTCCGGCCCTCACCCTCTGGTCTTGTCCATGGCATCGCGACCTGGCATGCCAGCGACGGCTGAGACCAGCCCGAGAGCCGGGACCCGAGGACGTAGAGTTTCGTCATCTAACCCAGCTTGCGCGTTAAAGGGGGGGTGCCTGAGCATCGCGACTCAGGGCTCCTACCGGCTCTCCGGCCCTCACCCTCTGGTCTTGTCCATGGCATCGCGACCTGGC
>NC_041381.1:366824871-366937241 GCF_002162155.2 Triticum dicoccoides | reverse complement strand
CCTGGCATGCCAGCGACGGCTGAGACCAGCCCGAGAGCCGGGACCCGAGGACGTAGAGTTTCGTCATCTAACCCAGCTTGCGCGTTAAAGGGGGGGTGCCTGAGCATCGCGACACAGGGCTCGTACCGGCTCTCTGGCCCTCACTCTCTAGTCTTGTCCATGGCATCGTGACCTGGCATGCCAGCGACAGCTGAGACCAGCCCGAGAGCCAGGACCCGAAGACGTAGAGCACCGGCATCTGGCCAAATTTGCAGGAACACACTCGAAGATAAGGCCCAGAGCCAGGCACAACCCGCCTTGAGGTAGGGCCCCGTGAGTCCCGCGCTGGCTCACGGGTGGCCAGATACACCTCGTCCAGCCCTACCGTGCCAGCCACGTGTCAGGGTGGGGCTGTATACGCCTCAGGGGCTCCTCCCGAAGGGGAGCCCCCTCCCACGTACCAGTGGAAGCACCATGCTCCGCGCTGGCTGACGACACTGCCGAGGAGCGGCTATGCCCGTACGCATACGGAAGCGCTATGCTCCGCGCTGGTGATAAACAACTGAGGGTGGCCTCCAGGCCGCATCAACCTCAGGGAGCCCAGAGCTCAGTGTCTGGCCTTGTCGCAACGCCTCCCCTCGGGAGTGCCGCGTGAAGGGGCTGGGCAAAGGGGCTGTGCCTGGGTCCCGCCCAGACGCACCCCACCTGGCCAGGCCCCCCCGGGCCTGGTTCGTCGCACGTCCCTCCCCGAGCGGAGCCAAGGTACGAAGGCCGATTGAGCGTCAAGGGGGACTCCTGAGCATCGTGACTCAGGAGCCTAACTGGTCACGTAGCCCCTCACCCCTTAGTTCCGAAAGGCTAACGGCGGTTGGGGTATGCGCGGGGCCGGGCTTTGCAGACGTAGAACGGCAGATCCACCCACATCTCGCCTCCCTGCTTGCTGTTCGAGCGCCAAGGGGGACTCCTGAGCATCGCGACTCAGGAGCCTAACTTGTCACGTAGCCCCTCACTCCTTGGTCCCATCCTGGTTTCCGGTCGGGGCCAACGGCGGCTGAGGTATTCGCGGGGCCGGGCTCTGCCGGTGTAGAACATAAGCAAGCAGGAAGGAATAATGCAAATTTCAGGGAATTCAAAAGCAAATATTACAGTCCATGATGTTACCACAGCATCAAACATAAGTTTTAACGCCTCTCCGAGGCATGGTACATGCGCAGGAATTAAAAACAGGACGGGAGCCATGACGAGGTCACTTGCCGGCGGGGGAGCCGCGTGGAGTAGGTTCGCCTTGTGGAGCAGCAGGGATAGCAGCGCTCCGCTTCGGCCTGGTACTGAAGGCCCGGAACTCCCCCAGCAGAGCCTCCGCATGACCCTTCACGGCCTCAGTAGCGGCAGCGGCACGCTCGCCGCTCACTGGCTCCAGCAGGCTGTTGAGGTCGATGTTGGGGTCACGAAGATAGATGTGGGTAAAGACCCGCGTCCGCGCTGCAGAAGACAAGACGCGTGCCTCGGCCTCAGCCGTAGGGCCAAGGAAAAGGGTGACGTCGTGAAGGGTGCGAACCAGGAAGGGAAGCAGCTTGGCGGGGCCATCCTCGTCGCCGGCCAGTGGGCTCTCAAGGCCGTTGTCATAAAGCGTCTTCAGCGAAGTGCGAGCCTTCTCTTCCATATTCGTGAAGGCCACGTGATCCTCGGCGAGAAACCGGGCCTTGCCGTCCAGCTCAACCTTCCTCGCCTCCAGCTCTTGCTCCATCACGCCTAGACGGCCATGGCGCTTCTTGAGCTTGGCCTCCAGGTCATTGACGGCCGCCTCGCGAACCTTCATGCTTTCCTCCTGCTCTTGGCGAAGGCGGGCCTCCTCGGCAAGCTGGTTCTACAGGCCCTTCAGCTCGTTCTCCAATGTCTCACAGCGACCTTGGACGCTAGCTGTCTCCCCCAAGGCAGCATCCCGGGCAACCTTCGCCTCACGGACAGCCTGTTTCTCCTTGTCGCAAGCCGTCGAGGCCTGGACTAGTGCCGCCCGTATCGAAGCATCGGAGCGATTCCAGCCAGAAGCCAGCTCCAAGCGCCCGGCCATCAGACGGGGGTCGGCGCCCAGAAAATCCTGCCGCAGGCGGTCCAGTCCGAGTCCGGTAACGGCATGATCCAGAACAGTATTTGGAGAAGCAGCAGTCGGTGGAGTAGGAGGAGAAGACGGCTGTGTGACCACTATGCCTTGTGGCGGAACCAGCGGCGCCATGACGACAGTGGAGGCAGCGTCAAGCAAGGGCACCTCAGGAGTCGCCTGGGTCAAGGGGGCTGAGCTCGCCCCAGCGGGCTCAGCCTGGCCTCGCGAGGACGCCTGGGCAGGAGAGGCCTGCGCATCACAATCACCTTCTTTCTCGGGCAGAGGCACTGCCACGGATGGGACCTCAGGAGCTCCCTTCGGCTTCTTTCCCGCAGGCGCCAGCCTGGTCGAAGGATATGGGCGTCAGATCTCGTCGACAGAACAATAATCAAGACGGGAAGCAGGCACTTACAGGTCATCGACGGTGGACTCGAGCAGCCTCCGTCCGAACTTAAAGCCCGCGAGCCGGCTGCAAGGGTCGGCTTCAAGGGGCTCGGGAGCAGGAGGCACGCCTGCGGATCGCCCCGGGGCCGGGGCAGACCCGCGGGTGACCAGCCCAGTCCGGTCCTTCTTCGGGATAAGAGGCAGGCTCCCGCCGCCCTACTCACCCTCATCCTCGTCGTCGTCACTCTAAGGGAGGTGGAGAGTGCGGGACCTGCGCCGAAGGAGAGGAGCTCTTGACTCTGCCTCTGAGTCAACCCCCTCTTCCTGCTCCCCTTCTTCCTCCTCTTCGGTGGAGTCGTCAGAGGACACGTCCACCGGGTCCTCTGGAGCCTCCACGGGCATGGGCCCATCCCCGTTGAAGACAGGCATGGACCCCACTACCTGCTCCCAATCCTCGCAGAGGAACAGGGGCGTAGGAGCGCCCTCCAACCTAGCCACGTTGCCCCCAACCAAGGACTGGAGGACCGCAGCCAGATCCTCATCGGCCAAGACCACGGGGCTCGAGTGGGGCCTCCACATCGGAAGCGAGTATTGATGGAGCGGAGCCAGTTGATGCTCCAGGAACTCCCTTAGCAGCGACGCACCGGTCAGCTTCGCCGCCGCCACGCTGGCCGGCCTCAGATCTGCATCCATCTTCTCCAACACCAGCTTCGCACAGGGATCTAGAAGCTCCACTCGGGACCAGTCGTCGGAGCTCGCGGGGTGCTCTGTGGGCAGGATCAGCCGAGGGTGGATGCGCCCAGCATCCACCAAGACCCACTTGCTCCTGAAGCCCTCAATCCTCTTCCCGGGGTTTGAAATGGCGATGGAGCAGCCGTACGCGACGAAGCTCGCGCACGCTGAGGCGGAACCACGGGAGGTCCGGATGGAGAAGTAGTGGCGTAGCAAGGCCACCGAGGGCTTCACCCCTACGTGAGCCTCACAATAGTAGGCGAAGATCGCCAGGAGAAGGACGGAGTTGGGATGGAGGTGCAGAGCTTGAATATTGTAGTGGTGGAGGACAGAGAAGAAGAACTCAGAAAAAGGAGGCACCAGACCGGCAACGATGGCGCTCACGAAGAGCGGATAGAAGCTGCTCCCTCGACCTTCAGGGACGGCAGAGCCGGCCTTGAACGCCTTCGCCCCGTCGATGCCCTGCGCCTCTGCCATTCGGCGCACCAGGGCAAGGCTCGCCCCCGACACATTTGGCGGGTCCAGGGCTGGCAAGTACCAAGCTCCGGCCGGGGCTTGGTGAGGCGCCATGACTGACTAGGCACGCAAGCAGAGTAGATCTGAAGATTTTGGAAACAAGGAAGAGAGGCGCAAGAAAGGGGGTCTGAGCAGCAACTGGAGGAAGTAAAGGAGGCAAGGGAGGTGCCGCTCTTTTATCAACTCGCGTGGTTGCAGAGGCGCACGCGTCCAATCAACCGCCACGCGGCGCCCAAGGCCACAGGCTGTTAGGGCCCGCGACGCTTCGCACTTGCCCTTTTGCCTCTCTGCTCGGCCAAGTTCGGGCGCGCCGTGGGCCCAGGGGCTACTGTCGGTGTTCTGGGAATGGGTGTCCCCAGACTTGCCTGCCTGCGGCCTGCGGCGTGGCTCAAAGGAGGCCCAACACAGCCCATCTTCATCAACACAAGCTCAAGACCCTTGCAAGGGGCCAAGCCTCGCGGGGCGGATGACAAGGAGCTTCCTCAGGCACAGCCTCGTCAGGCTGGCTCATGAGGAGGCGGAGAGTTCAAGGCGGGGTACCTCGCGAGGTACCCATGACGCAAGCCATGACGACCAAGGGCGCCAGTCGGGCGCCAGCCCGCGCAGTGTCCTCCTTTCCTCTTTGGTGCAAAGGGAGCAAGCGCAGGCGAGAGCATCAAGCAAAGGCATCCATTTCGGTGCAACAAGACCAAGACCAGCCCAACGGCTGGAAGGAAGTCATTGTGGAGCCCAAGCCGGCGTCATCACCAGAGCCTTTGACAGGCGAGGACCAACTTTAGTCAGGATAAGTGTACCCGCTGTTCCCCTTCAAAATGGCCAATTGTTGGCGCCCTTCCCGCTCAATATTTGGGGAGAGGCCCAGGGCCTTTGCCTATAAATAGGACTAGCCACCCGCAAGGTAGAGGCATCGAGACCTGATCGAGAGAACAAGGATAGGAAGACACACAGAGAGAGAGAGAGGCGACTGAACTCCTCCTAGCAGTTCATCCTCGCTAGCCAAGAACAGACCCTCGCGAGGCTGTTCTCCCTTTGTATTGTTCCTCATCAAGCCCAAGCGGCAATCCACCACACCACACACTGGAGTAGGGTATTACACCACAATGGTGGCCTGAACCAGTATAAATCTTGTGTCCCTTGTGCTGTTCAGTTTAGTAGTTTAGGTCCCAGCGATTCGGCGAGGTGCGAGACGGTAGAGGGTTGAATCTCCGCGCGCACCCCAGTGTTCGAACCTCAAGGGTCTGCCGGAACCCGAAATCCGACACATTATACATTTGAGACATGGTTTAGATTATGAAGATCTAGCTAGAGCTAGAAATGTAATGTGATTTGAAATCAAAATAAAGTGGATTCAAAAAATCTAGTTCGAGTTCATATAGTACACATAGTTCATATGTAACTCGAGACTAATCATGTGGTGTGCTGTGAAGATAATACACAAACGATGGTTTAACTTGACAATAATGATGATTGTAGATCTTATTAAAACAGAGAAACGAATTCAAATGCTTTGACTTATCAACAATCATTATTGTAGATCTTATTCAAATTTAGTTCGTATTGAAGCAGTAGTATATATGTTTGGAATGCACTAAAACGTTCATTTGAGTAGTAGGTTGCATGCATTATACACGTAGCGAAATATTTTAATTGAACATAACATGAATTCAAAGTTTTGAATGACATTTGTAGTGTGCATTGATTTGGTACAGTACACGTTAGGCTTGTCTGGAAATTTCAACCCGCGCCTTGTTAGCCTGAAATATTTAAGATATATCTTTGTCTCGTTGTGCTCTAACAACTCCCTCCATCTCAACCCGTGCCTTGCTATTTCGAAATTACAACACACACGAAAACTCCCACCTCCTGTGAAATCCCGACACGCGAAATGCCCGTGGTACCCCTGAACTGAAAGAACCGCCTCAAATTGGTGGGGGGTACTTTCGTAACTTACCCCACATTTTGGACACACGCATCTCTAAGCCATGGTTCCCCACCGCCATCCCATCCGCCCACCCATTCGTACACCGAGGCCGCGAAAACCCGCGACGAAACCCCACACCCTGCTCTGTCCGCCACCCAGCCGGAGCCTCTTCCCCGATGACGTCGTCCACAGCAACACCTCGACGTTCCTCATCCACCGTACTAGATGAGGATCCCTCGTCGATCTCATCGTCCTCCGGTTCATCCACCCCGTCCTCCACCTCCAAGGAGCTACCCTGACGCTCCCCTCATCTTTCGCGCCACCTCCATTCCCACACCGTCGTCTTCACCTACACCACCGGAAGAGCATCATCATCACCGTTTCCTCGGATAAAGCTATGCCTAATCGGCGCCACCAAAGAGGTTGTACACTAATCGCTGCATTTTCTTCTTGATTCGATCTCACGGTGCTACCGGCGCTCGGTCCCGAGCCGACATGGCGCGGCTCCATCCACGGCAGCGTTGCCGGCCACTTCCTCCACGGCATCGCTCCCTCGGTGGCGACGTCCACATCAGTAGGAGCTGCTGCTGCTTTAGCTCTCGCTCGCGCTGCTGCTCTACTCTTGCTCTCGGTCCCCTACCTAGTCTGCTCTTGCTATTGCTCTTGCTCGCGCTGCTGCTCTTGCTATTTCTCTTGCTTGCAATGCTGGTCTGATTTGGCTACACTTCAGTCGACTGAATCGACTTTTGGGTCAATCGATTTTCAAGTGGTGGGCTCGTCGGGGTGAAGGAAGAACCAGCCACAGCAGGGAGGGGGGCTCGCCAGAGAGGCACCCCACTATCTATCTTAGGGTTCAGGATGGGGGGGTGGCCGCCGGCGGTGGCAGGGCGTTGACGGGGCGGTGGCGTGGAGGATGGCCAGAGAAAAAGCTCGGCACGGGGGGGCCTAGAGGGATGGCCGGGGCGGCGGTGGACCGGCGGTGGGGAGTGTTTATGGGGCGGGCAGGACGGCGCATCACCGGTCGCGGGCGGCGAGGGGCTGCTGTTCGGCCGGTGGTGGCTGGCGGCTCAGGGGGGTGGAGGTTGAAGATGAACAGCAGGCCCTTGATTTCGTATCCAACGGCTGCAAAATCGACTGACCAGAGATGAAAAAGTCAGTCGACCGACGTGTAGCCTCACCTTGCTAGTGCATTCAGTTTCGACAGCAAAATTCAGTTTTGACAGCAAAATTCAGTTTCGACAGTTAGGTTCAGTTTCAATAGTTAAGTTCAGCTTCGACAGTTAAGTTCAGTTTCAACAGTTAAGTTCAGAGATGAGCGGCTGATGTATTTTACATCTAGCACTTTGTGGTTATGTATTTTACGTCATGTATTGGAGATGTTATTAGAATTCCACTCAGGTTAACGTTGTTTGTTGTCTCTCTTGTCCTACTTCAGCCTCGGCGTCATACAACTCATTGGAGCTGCTCCAACGACGAAACCCTCCATCACAGTGGAGCAGTACCTCGGGCTCCATCTCCAGACGCCTAAGATCTTCTTCCCATCCTCCGACAGCAAAGTCAGCTAGAGCATCCTCACCGTCCAACCCAATCATGCTGAGATCGACATGGCTTCGCCAAAGAGGTTGTACACTTGTTGCATCTCTTTTTTACTCTACATGTTATATATATTGTCCACTGAGCACACGGATTTGTTCCTTTAGTGTCTCCTTGAAAGAAAAAATGTAGGAATTTTAATTTTCACTTGTCCTCCTTTTCAAATTCCTATTCATGAAGCACAAGACTAAGAGATAGTAGCATAATAGCATTATAACCGTGCATTTTCTTGTGGTTTGACTTAATCTCACCATGCTTCTTTGCATCATGTGATCTTCCAATTGTTGTGAATCAAACACCCAGATAGGCAGAAATCCCGTGTTTTTAAATTCTCTGTTTTGCACGTGCATTCCTATCATATTCCTGTCTATTTCCTATCCCTGCATTGTTGGAATCCTCCAATTCAAACGAGCCCTTACATAATTACTTCTCTTATAGATAGTTGTCAAAGAAAACCTTGCGTGGTTTGTCCCGCTCCTGCTGCGCCGTCGTCCACCCCAGCTCAGCTGCTCCAACGATAGAAGGGTCCGGCACAGCAAGTATCCGGCCTCCAGACTATCTTTCGCCGCCTCAGATCTTCTTCCCCGCCGCTGGCAGCCATGAAAACTGCATTACCATCATCAACCGAGCAGATAACCTTGAGGAATACACGGGTCTGCAAGAGAGGTCGCACTCTTTCGTGTCTACTTACGTTATGCATCGCTTAATATTACATGCTACCCTGTCATCCTGTTCACCGATTAGACTCTAAGTCAGCTCCAAACTAATGGTCAAACTAGAGTTTTTAAATAGTTGTGGGGTACATATCGGGGCCACTATCAATAGTATCTATCTACTATCTGGTTAATCTCCGGTGTCTACTATGAGTTTCATGTTGGGTGGGAAACAAACAGTAAAGAAGCCATTATCTGTATTTTTTAACTGAAGCCATTATCTGCCTGCTATTATTGGTTTTGGGTCTATCCACAGGTTGCTACCATCACTCTGGATTTCTGCATGCACTCCTTACATAATCTCACTATGTTTTATTCCTATGCATGACAGTTATTATAAACAATGGAACTGAACATGTAGAGCAAAAGAGACGAGCCTTGCGTGGCAATAAAATTTCATGCAGACGTTGTTCCATGGTAGGTGCAAAGGCAGCCCCCCTCCACACATTTCGGATTGTAATCGAGCGAAACATATCTATTCTGAGGGGATTTAGAAGGAGAAGATAACTCCTATTTACCCCCTGAGGTCTTCGCTCTAACTTGGCATGCTGATGTTGGTTATATCATGCATATGGTGTCTTGCATTGCTTACTTTATACATCAAATATGTCATCTGATTAGTTTAGACATCCTTTGTGTGAATGCCATCTGTTTAGTTTATTCATCGTTTATGTGAATTATGCAACACCATCTTGTTTAGCCAGGCATCATATATGTGAATTTTGCAATGCCATCTTGCTTAGCTAGTCATCTTATATGTAAATTATATCAGGCCATCCATTTTTTCCGTTACATATTACATTTGTCAACAATGTTAGTACATTCAACTACTCTTTGTGTGCATCAGCCATTTGACACGGTGATGGCAAATTCTGGAGTGAAAACAAGGTCTTTAGAGCATACTACGCTATCTGAGGAAGCGCATATCTCGCTGGTTACAGATAGCTCCTCAGAGGAGGATTCAGAGACAGATGACCAGTCCTATTCCCCCCTCCCCCCAAGGTGTATGCTCTAACTTGGCAGGGTTATGTTGCTCATATCGTGCGTATGGTGTCTCGCATTGCTATGTCATTTGATTAGTTTAGACATGCTTTGTGTGAATGCCACCTCTTCAGTGTCTAATTACCATATATGTGAATTATGCATTGCCATCTTGTTGCAAGACATTATATATGTGAATTATACAATGCTATCTTGTTGCAAAGGCGTTATATATTTGAATTATGCAATGCCATGCTGTTTAGCCAATCATCATGTATGTGAATTATATCATGCTATCATTTTTTTTGTATTACGTGTTCCATTTGTCGACAACGTTTGTATATTCAACTACTCTTCCTGTGCATCAGCCATTTGAAGCGGTGATGGAAGTATCTAGGGTGAAAACAAGGTATTCAGAGCAGGCAATGCTACCTGCTGAAGTAGACATCTTGCTGGTTACAGAGAGCTCCTCAGAGGAGGATTCAGAGACTGATGACTAGTCCTATTTCCCCCCTGAGGTCTATGCTCAAACTTGGCAGGGTTATATTACCTATGTCATGCATGTTGTATTGCATTGCTTAGTTTTTACATCATATATGGATTGCCATCTGCTTACTTGCTTACTATATAAATCATATATTTGAATTATATCATGCCATCATGTTTACATAGTACATACACATCATCTATCTGAATTATGGCATGGCAACCCATTTAATAAAGACATCATATAGTTATATCATCTCATCCTGTTTAGTGTTTACAGTCATCATATTTAGAATTATGGCATTCTAGCCATGAATGTATGTGAATTATGGCATGCCAACCTATTTAATAAACACATTATATAGTTATGTCATGTCATCCTGTTTACATAATCTCATATTTTTGAACTATGTCTTTCCATCTTTTTTAGTTAGCCGTCATAATGTGAAATTGTGTCATGCTATCCTGTTTAGTTAGCCATCATATATGTGAAATTGTGTCATGCTATCCTGTTTGGTTAGACAACATAAATATGAATTATTTCATGCCCTCTTTTATTCCCCACTATCCATTGCACCTGTCTATCATACAATGTCTATACTTTAAATTACTTTTCTTGTTTATCAGCCATTTGAATTGGAGAGCGTGATGGCAGTATCTAAGGGAGTAACAACATGGTCTTTAGAAAAGTTAGTGCTACCAGTTGATGCAGATAGAACGACGGTTGTACTTGCCCAAGGACCAGATCCACCACACATAACCCAGACTCTCGCAGATTGTACCCCTACCCAGTTGGACAGAGAACCAACTACACCCCTTCTAACCCCAACCCCGGCAGATAGTAACCCAGTTCCAGTTGACACAACAACATCTCGACCACAGAGCACCCAAACACGAGCAGTTAGTAAGGGAACTCATTTACCAAAATGAGTTTCATATACAACATGGTAAACATGTGATGTGTCTGCTTGTTTCTCTTTTAGAATGCAGACAAAATATTGGAGAACAGTACCGCGTTATCCAATGGTAAAGGAAGTAATGCAGATAAGGTTCAAGATAGTGAGACATCCCTGTTGGTCTCCAAGAGAGCTAATAAAAACTATCTTGACGACAGTGAGGGAACCCAAAAGTCCTGTCTTGATGTAGTGTTCGAGTTACTGGCCACTACTGCTGGCACAAGCTCTTCGAACTCGCTGCCTGAATCAGTTCGTCTTCTTGAGTCTCAACTTCAAGTTGAAAGACATCGATCAGATGTGCTGCGATAGGAAGCTGAAGGACTGAGGAAGTCCCTGCAGAATTCAGATGCATATTTTCTGGTGCAATAGCAAGCGCTGGAGGATTTAAGCGCCAAACAAGAGAAAGTTAATAAGCTTGCTAAGCATCTTGCCAGCATTATGGGTACACAGGATATTGTTTCTTGAGATCTTCTGAAGTGGTTTCAGTTCTGGATTTGTTTTGCTGCGGCGTTTATTTGCGCTGGTCGCCAACTTTGACAACCAGTGTATATGATATGCTGCTTCGTTCCCTATATTTGCACTGGTGGCGAACTTTGATGCCCAGTGGATGTAATATGTGTAATAGCCGTGATAGCCTAGCATAAGTTGCTTGCTTATTTATTTCCTTGTTGTCTTGTTTATTTGTTTGCTTGTAGTTAGTGCAGTTCTTTTTCCGCGGTTTGCTAGTGGCTGAAATAACCTATTTTTTAAAACTAGGCCACAATAACCATGGGCTAATATTTACTGTAGTGACACTGGGCCTCCTACGGGTCGTAGAAACAGTGGGCCTTCTACGGGCCATAGAAACAGTAGGCCTTCTACGGGCCGTACAAACAATGGGCCTTCTACGGGCTGTAGAAACAATGGGCCTTCTACGGGCCGTATCATCAATGGGCCTTATACGGGCCGTATGACCATAACGGGCCATCGTTAATAGGCCATATTTGATGACGCTATGAAAATGGCCCAACGTATTAATGGACCACAAACGGGCCGATGTAACCATGGGCTGAATTTGGCCCACAAGCAGAAAATGACAATAACGGGCTGTAAGTAAACGAATGCTGGAAATGAGCCCAAAAATAAATCGGCTCTGAG
Organism: Triticum dicoccoides; assembly: GCF_002162155.2. Classification (NCBI taxonomy): domain Eukaryota; kingdom Viridiplantae; phylum Streptophyta; class Magnoliopsida; order Poales; family Poaceae; genus Triticum; species Triticum dicoccoides. Next base: position 366,925,742 of record NC_041381.1, on the reverse strand, counting down.
AAGGCCGAAAGATAACATTTGCTGGAAATGGCCCAACTGAATAACGGGCCCTTAATGGGTATAAAGTGATATGTTGTTCATTACGGGCCAGTTTCACCACGGGCCGCTAATGGGTGTAAAGTGATACACTGTTCATTGCGGCCAGTTTCACCACGGGTCGTTAATAGGCCAAGAGTTCCATAGGGCGTCATATGGGCCGAAAGACGTCATGGGCCATACATGGGCCAGAAGTGAAAATGGGCTGGAATCATATTGGATGGCCTAGATGAAGCTACTGGGCCTAATTCGGATAGGGCATAACGGGCCTTGGGTTAGCGGGCTATAAATGGGCTATATGCGAACAAGTCGTTAACAGGCTTTCCATGGGCCGGCCCGCCACCTTTTGACCAAGTCAAACGGGCCAGCCTTTTCATAGGAACGGGCCTCTGTTGGGCCGTGCCACGTGTCGACGTATCATAGGCGCCTTCTATCCAATGTGTGGATGACATCTATCCCAACGATGAGCCGACACGTGTTTCCTCCAGCCAATGATGATTTTACACGTGGAAAATCCGCATTGGTCGGGGCTGTTAACGGGTTATCGGATCCAAAACCCGACATGATAGCTTAACGGCGTTCCGTTATGGTGGATGCCACGTGTCGGTCACCCTTGACGAAAGCACTTCTATGATGCGCGATTTATCATCATGGAAGTGGACACTTCCGTGATGATAATTTTGGTAATGTCATGGAACACTTCTACGACAGCACAGGTATGACTATCTTGATTCTGTCATAAAATCATCATGGATGTACATGCATGACAAAAGAGCGACCTACTGTGACAAACACGTATCATCACGGAAGTGTATTTTTTTGTAGTGCAAGGAGCCCAGAGCTCAGTGTCCGGCCTCACCGCAACGCCTCCCCTCGGGAGAGTCGCGCGAGGGGCTGGGCACGGGGGATGCGCTCGGGTCACGCCCAAGTGTACGCCATCCAAGCCAGGTCCCTAGGACCTGGTCGCACGCCCCTCCCGAGCCGAGCCTCGGAAAGGGCAAAGGTATGGAGATTGTTTGCGCGTCAAGGGGGACTCCTGAGCATCGCGACTCAGGAGCCTAACTGGTCACGTAACCCCTCACTCCTTGGTCCGTCCTGGTCTCCGGTCGGCCCAACGGCGGTTGAGGTATGCGTGGGGCCAGCCCCTGCCGACGCAGAACATAAAGCAAATAGGAAGAGAATCGTAAAATCTCAAAGCAAATACTACAAGCCATATTGTTCTCCTAAATACCAAGCATGAGTTTAAACGCCTCCACGAGGCATGATGCATGTCGCGGGAATAAAACAGGAAGGCAGCCGCAAGCAAGTCACCCCTGGACACCGCCATCGCCCGCAGAAGATGCTCCTCCCTTGGTGGCGTCACCTTTGCCTATACCGCCATCTGGGGCCGAAGGATCGGTGGCACCACAGGTCGAAGGTGCAAGGGTGAAGCCACGGAACTTCTTCGGCAGGGCCTCCATTTTACCTTTCATGGCTGTAGCGGCAGCCACGTAGTGTTCATGAGCCACAGGCTCCAGCATCTCGTCAAGACGAGCGCTGGGGTCACGATGGTGCAGGTGTCTAGAGACCCGCATCAGCGCGGCCGAAGAAAGGACGCGAGCCTCAGCTTCTGCCATGGGACCGAGGCCCTCCACGACTTCCTCGAGAGCCCTCACCAAAAAGGGAATCAGCTGAGCAGGGCCATCCTTGTTGGTGGTCAGTGGCCTCTCCAAGCCCTTATCGTACAGTGCCTTCAGCGCCACGTGGGACCTCTCCTCGAGGAGCGAGAAGTCCACGCGGTCTTCGGCCAGGACCTTCACCTTGGCGCCAAGCTCGACCTCCTTCGCCTTCACCTCCCACTCTAGCTCCTCTAGTCGACCGTGCTCCATGGCCTGCGCCTTCGCCAACTCCCCCAGCTCGGCGTCGCGGTCCTTGATGGCGTCCTCCCGAGCCCTCATCTTCTCTTCCTTCGCCTGGCGACCACGAGTTTGCTCCGTGTACTGGTCGCGCAGGCTCTTCAGCTCATCCTCCAGTGCACGGCGGCGGGCGTGGGCGGCCTCGGCGTCCTTCCACTCCGCCTCGCGATCGGCCGCAGCTTTGGCGACGGCCTCCTTCTCCTTCTCGGAGGCCGTCGCGGCCTGGCTCAGTGTCGCTCGAACCGCCGAGTCAGAATGAAGCCAGCCAGAGGCCAGCTCCAGGCGCCCGACCACCAGGTGCGGGTCCACGCCTAGGAGATCTTCCCGCAGCTGGGCCATCTCCAAAAGTGCACGCTCCAAGACAGCGGAGGAAGTAGAAGAACCTGGGAGTAGCGGCGCAACGGGAGGAGACGACATTGTCACCAGAGCCTGGGAAACCGATGGCGCCTGAGCTTCTGGGACTTCAGCAGCCGAGCCAAACATCGACACTTCCGGAGCCAGCGGGACCTCGGGGGCTGACTCCTCGTGACGATGCTCCCCTGGTCTCACAAGGGCGACCGGGCCGGAAAGGTGCGAGTGATGTCGCCTCCCTTCCCCGTGGAGGGGGGTGCGGCCGCTGCATCCTCCTTCCTCCTCTTCGCCGAAGACAGTGGCCTGGTCAACCAAGGACGAACGTCAGGAAACAGAAGCATAAGCAAAAACAAGACGAAGCTCAAGCACTTACTAGTCCACCGCAGCATAGTCCACCCTCCGCTTGGGGAGCTTGAAGCCCGAGACGGTGCGCCGGTTCTAGGAGCAGAAGATGGTGCAGCAGAAGGGCCAGAGGCAGCTCTGGGTGGCGTCAAGGCAGGGATAGCGTCTCGGGAGACCAGCAATGACCTGCCCCTCGTCAGGACAATAGGCATCTCCCCCTCCTCCTGGTGGGCGTCGTCCTCGTCGTCATCCGGCAGGGTGCGGAGGATGCCGTCCTTGCTCAAGGGAGAAGTTTCCCCCGTCTCCTCGGGGGTCACCTCTGAGTCCTCCTCCCCCTCTTCCTTTTTGCAGGACTCGTCAGAAGATTGCTCCACCGGCTTCGGCACCACAGAGGCTCCAGAGGGTGCAGGCGGCACCAGCCCGCGCCCGTTGAAGGTAGGCCTGGCAGCCACGATCTGCTCCCAGTCCTTATGGCGGAACAGGTGAACGAAGGCGCTTGGCGGGTACTCTTGATTGTCCCCGACCAAGAGGCACAAAACTGCAGACAGCTCATCATCAGGCAAGGCCTCTGGGCTCAGGCGAATCTTGTCCTCTTCACCCCCAAGCCTCCACAAGGGGCGCGCACGCGCCTGAAGTGGAGCAACACGCAGCATCAGGAATTCCCTCAGGAGCATGGCCCCCGTCACCTTTGCCGCCTTCGCGTTGCCCGGCTTCAAGTCGGTCTGCATCTTCTCCAACACCAATGATGCCCGCTCATCAGTGACCTTCGCACAAGACCACCCCTTGTCGGACTGGGGCATCTCCATCAGCAATGCCAAGCGCGGGCGGACACACTTGGCGCCCATCATGACCCATTTGGCCCTGAGGTTGTCGGCCTTTTTCCCGGTGTTTGAGATCGAGTTGGCCTTGCCAGCTGCAATGAAATTGGCGCACGCGGAGATATGGCCCTCGCTGACGCGGAGGAAGAAGAAGTGGCGCAGCAGAGCCACTGATGGCATCACGCCCAGGTACGCCTCGCAATAGTAGCCGAAGATGGACAAAAGAAGGATGGAGTTGGGATGAAGATGCAGCACCTACAACCCGTAGTGGCCGAGGACCTCATAGAAGAAGTCAGAGAAGGGGGGAACCAACCCCGCGGCGATACTGCTCGTGAAGAAGGGGAAGAAGGTGCTTCCCTTAGGCTTCGGCACGTCGGAGGCAACCCGGAGGTCCGTCTTCCCCCTCTCATTGCTCTCTACCGTCAGCAAGCACGTGGCGGCGAGGCTCTTCTCCGAGACGTTGGGCACGTCGAGAGCTGGTTCGTACCAAGCCAGCAACATGGAGGACTTCGCCTTGCACGGCGCCATTTGTCGCTGAAGCGGTGGAAGGTGAAAGCAGATCTGAGGATTTCAAAGGCAGAGCGCAAGAAAGGGGATCTGAGCAAGGCGAAAAGGAGCAGTGAAGGCAAGCGCTATCTGTGCCAACCTTTTGACAATCGGGCAGTTGCCGAGGCAGCATGGGGAAGCAGAGACGCCCACGTCCAATAAACCGCCATGCGTCGACCAAGGTCGCAGGCTATTGGGGCCCGCAGCGCTCCGCACTTGACCTTTGGCTTCGCCTCGAAGCCAAGCCCAAGTGCGCCTTGGGCCCGGGGGCTACTATCGGCATTTTGGGTCCCTAGACTTGCCTGCCTGCGGCCCATGGCATGGCTCTGCGAGCGGGCCCGTGCGGCCCATCTTCATCAACAAGGCATTCAAGACCCTCGCGAGGGGCCAAGCCTCGCGAGGCGGACGATGCAGGACCTCCTCAGGAGCGGCCTCACCAGGATGGCTCGCGAGGGGCGGAGAGATCAAGGCAAGGCAAACCTCGCGAGGTTCCCGTGACGTGAGCCATGACGATCAAGGCCAGACGGGCACCAGCGTGCAAAGTGTACCAGTTTCCTCTTTGGTGCTAAGGAGGCAAGCGCAGACGCGGAGTACCGAGGCGTCAAGCAAAGGTTTCCATATCGGTGCAATGAGACACAGACCGGCGGGATGGCAAGACGGATGCCACCATGGAGCTCAAGGCGGCGTCACCACCAGAGCCTTTTGCATACGAAGACCGCTTTTGTCAGGATAAGTTGTACTAGTTGTCCCCTTTCATATTGGCCGTTGTTGGCTCCCTTCCTGCTCAATATTTGGGGAGAGGACCAGGGCCTATATAAATAGGACTAGCCACCACAGTAGAGATGGAATCCTCACCCACACAAGTTCGCCAAGCACAAGAACACCTCAACCTCAGGAGGCTGTTCTTCCCCTTGTACTGTTCATCATTAGCCCAAGAGGTAATCCACCACCACACACTGGAGTAGGGTATTACACCGCAATAGTGGCCCGAACCGGTATAAACCCTGTGTCCCTTGTGTTGCGAGTTCGTCGTGTTCGCCCATGAGATCTTAGCGAGCTAGGGCGTGGATCGGTAGGAGGAGATCTTCGTGTGCACCCCAGTGTTTGAACCTTGAGGGTTTTGCCGGAACCCGTGATCCGACAGTATTCCCTCTTAGTACAAGTGAAGGCTAGAAAAAGACTGGGGAGTGACCAACTATAGAGCGACAACAGTCATAAACATGCGTTGAGATTAACCAACATTGAGTGAGTAGGATATAAATCACCATGAACATAAATATCGTGGAGGCTATGTTGATTTTGTTTCAACTACATGCGTGAACATGTGCCATGTCAAGCCACTCAAATCATTCAAAGGAGGATACCATCCTAGGATACTACATCACAACCATTTTAAGAGCATGTTGACACGCATGGTAAACCATTATAAACTCCTAGTTAATTAAGCATGGCATGGGTAACTATAATCTCTAATTGTCATTGCAAACATGTTTCATTCATAATGGGCTGAATCAAGAACGATGAACTAATCATATTTATAAAAACAAGATAGGTCGAGACCATACCAGCTTTTCCTCATCTCAATCATTTCATCATATATCGTCATTATTGCCTTTCACTTGCATGATCGAATAGTGTGGATAATAACAATAGTGCACGTGCATTGGACTAAGCTGGAATCTGCAAACATTTATTCAAAGGAGAAGACAAGGAAATATGGGTTCTCTGTTAGATCAACAATAATGCATATGAGACCACTCAATATTTTCATCGTGGTCTTCTCCTCTCGACCCCAAAGAAAAGAAATTCAAAGAAACACACTGAAATGTTTTTGGAGTTTTTTTTTCTAAAGAAAGTAAAACAAGAACGAGAAAAACTATTTACACGGGAAAGCTCCCAACAAGCAAAAGAAGAACGAGAAATATTTTTGGGTTTTCTTTTAATACTGCAACTAAATAAAAAGGGAAAGGAAACTAAAAAGAAGCTACAACCAATTTTTTTGGTTTTTCTCAAAGTTTTTCAAACACACAAGAAGAAAGCGGGAAAAAGAAATAAACTAACATGGATAATATAATAAAAAAGTATGAACACCGACAACTGGAATGAATGTGTGAACATGAATGTAATGTCGGTGAGAAATATGTACTCCCCAAGGTTAGGCTTTTGGCCTAAGTTGGTCTAGGGCCACTCCTGGCCCGGATTGTATCCGAAATCATAGTTGGGGTTGTACTGTGGTGCGGCAGGTACTGCTTGGCGAGCTGCTTCGGGGAGGCGAGCGGCCTCCGTTGCTCTCTCGTACTCGTTCGCCTCCTCCCTGGTTACAAAATATGTCCCTTTTACCTGAAAGTTAAAGAAGGCGGGAGCAGGAAGGGTAATATGGACATCATGTCATCTGTCAAATATTAGTCAGTACTGGAGGGACCGTTCATTCCTCTCAAGAAACTGTTAAGGTACCATAGCATTATAATCTAGAAACGGAGGTGGCAACTCAATATCATTCCCTCTTATGTGTATGACAAGATAATTAGCTAAAGTAGTTGCATAGATCCCACAAAATAAATCTCCATCTTTAGCATTAAGATATAACCTCCTTGCAATAATAGCCCCCAAGTTATATCACTTATCACCTAACACCGCACACTTGAGGACACTAAGATCTGGAGCGCAAAGGTGGCTATGCTCATGCTTGCCGTTAATGCATCTACCTATAAAGAGAGCAAAATAATGTATGGCAGGAAAGTGAATGCTCCCTATGGTAGCTTGTGTGATATTTCTAGTTTCTCCCACGGTGATGCTACCAAGGAAATCATTGTATTCAGCTTTATGAAGCTCACTAAGAATACCCCATTGTGGAATTTTGCATCCATCACTAAAATCTTCTAGGTTCATGGTATAAGATTTATCATAAAGATCAAACAGGAGAGTATGAGTGTTGTGCTGGGATGTAAATTTAAATCTTCGCACAAATGAATCCGTGAGATAGTATTGTCGGCACTTATCTGACACGAAGTCCTCAAGGTCGGCATTTTGTACGTATGCATCATACTCATCCTCGAAACCTGCATGAACCATGAATTCATCCGACGGCCATTCACAAGGCCGCACTTGAGCTTCCCTTGGTGGTTCAAGGTCCGGCTCACGTATCGCAATCCTTGGTGCTTGCTTCCTCGAGGAACCACCTTGGTACATTTTCCTAAACGTTTATCTTCCTCTGAAAAATTTCTGAAATTTTTAGTGACTCAAAATAAAAGTGAACCAAACTCAACAAAATTGATAGCAACTACTCCTATAAGTGTCTAGAGGTTAAATCATGCATCAAAAACTACTTTGGACCATATAAATTTGATAGACAAGTTCAAGAACAAGGTGACCACAGCAGCAAAAATTTGCAATAAAAAAGCACTAGAACAAAAACTAATTGGACCAATGGAGGAGTCACATACCGGAGAACAATCCGCAAAACAGTTTTGCAAGTGCAGCTTCACACAAGGAGATGAAAATGGCAGCAATATGAGCAATAACACGGGTTTGAGCTATGGGATGAATTTTTCTAGAGGAAGACGAAGTGGATGGGTGCTGGAATAAGTGGAGGGGGGCCATGTGGGACCCACAAGGCAAGGGGGTGCGCCCAGGGGGTAGGGCGCGCCCTCCACCCTTGTTTCCCACTGGTGAAGCCCCCTGGTGTGTTCTCAGTGCCAGAAATTCTCAAATATTCTATAAAAAATCATACTAAATTTTCAGGGCATTTGGAGAACTTTTATTTTCGGGACATTTTTTATTGCATGGATAATTCACAAAGATAGAAAATACTATTTTGCTTTATTTATTCTAAATAATAGAAAGTACAAGATAGGTACAAAAACTTGTGCTTTCTAAATTCATCCATCTCATGCTCATCAAAAGGAATCCATTAACAAGGTTGATCAAGTCTTATTAACAAACTTCTTCTGAATGACATGAAACTAGAGAACTTTCGAATAACACTAGGTTACCTCAATGGGGATATGCATGTCCCCAACAATAAGAATATCATATTTCTTTTTTATAGTAGGGAGAGGAAATTCAAAACCTCCAATAGTAATAGTTCAAAATTTTCCAATAGAATTGATACTATGGACTTGAGGTTGTTTCTTTGAAAAGTGTACCGTATGCTCATTACCATTAACATGAAAAGTGACATTGCCTTTGTTGCAATCAATAACAGCCCCTGCAGTATTCAAAAAGGGTCTACCAAGGATGATCGACATATTGTCATCCTTGGGAATATCAAGAATAACAAAGTCCATTAAGACAGTAATGTTTGCAACCACAATAGGCACATCCTCACAAATACCTATGGGTATAGCAATTGATTTATCAGCCATTTGCAAAGAGATTTCAGTAGGTGTCAACTTATCCAATTCAAGTCTATGATATAAAGAGAAAGGCATAACACCGGCTCCGAGATCACATAAAGCAGCTGTAACATAGTTTCTTTTAATGGAGCATGGTATAGTTGGTACTCCTGGATCTTGAAGTTTCTTTGGTATTCCACCTTGAAAAGTATAATTAGCAAGCATGATGGAAATTTCAGCTTCATGTATCTTTCTTTTATTGGTAATAATATCTTTCATATACTTAGCATAAGGAGACATTTTCATCATATCAGTCAAACGCATACGCAAAAAGATAGGTCTAATCATTTCAGCAAAGCGCTCAAAATCCTCATCATCCTTTTTCTTGGATGGTTTAGGACGAAAGGGCATGGGTTTTTGAACCCATAGTTCTCTTTCTTTACGATGTTTCCTAGCAATGAAGTCTCTCTTAACGTTGATTCTTTGATTGTGGGTTATCAAGATCAACAACAGGTTCAATCTCTATATCATTATCATTACTAGGTTTAGCATCAACATGAACATCATCATTAACATTATCACTAGGTTCATGTTCATCACCAGATTCTGTCTCAGCATCAGAAATAGAAATATCATTGGGATTCTCAGGTGTGTCTATAATAGGTTCACTAGAAGTATGCAAAGTCCTATCAGTTTTATTCTTCTTTTTATTACTAGGAGTAGATGCATCAGTATTAATTCTCTGGGAATCTCGCGCAACTCTCTTAGGATGGCCCTCATATACAAAGGTTCCTGGGTCATATTACCACCTCTAGTCATAACCCTAATAGCATTATCATTATTCTTACTATTCAACTCATTAAGCAAATCATAATGTGCCTTAAGTACTTGTTCTACATGAGTTGTAACCATGGAAGCATTCCTACTAATAAGCTTAAGATCATTAACAATTCTACTCATATAAGCACCCAAGCAGTCAAGCATGTGAGCATCACATTTCAATTGTCTACTAACATAAGCATTGAAGTTTTCTTGTTTAACAGTAAAATTATCAAACTCATCCAATCATTGACTAGCAGACTTATTATGAGGAATATCACCTTCATCAAATCGATAAACAGAATTTACCTCTACTACCTGTGTCGGGCTATCAAGACCATGTATTTCTTCAATAGGCGGTAAATTCTTAACATCTTTAGCTTTAATACCTTTTTCTATCATAGATATCTTTGCCTCTTGGATATCTTCAAGGCTGAGAAATAGAATACCTCTTTTCTTTGGAGTTGGCCTAGGAGTTGGTTCAGGAAGTGTCCAATCATTATCATTACTCAATATATTTTTCAATAGCAATTCAGCTTGCTCAACAGTTCATTCCTTGAAAACACAACCAGCACAACTATCCAGGTGGTCTCTGGAAACATTGGTTAGTCCATTATAAAAGATATCAAGTATTTCATTTTTCTTGAGAGGATGATCAGGCAAAGCATTGAGTAATTGGAGAAGCCTCCCCCAAGCTTGTGGGAGACTCTCTTCTTCGATTTGCAAAAAGTTAAATATTTCCTTTAAAGCAGCTTGTTTCTTATGAGCAGGGAAATATTTTTCAGAGAAGTAGTAAATCATATCCTGGGGACTACGCACACAACCAGGAGCAAGAGAATTAAACCATAACTCAACATCACCCTTTAACGAGAAAGGAAACAACTTAAGAATATAGTAATAGCGAATTTTTCCTCATGAGCAAATAGGGTGGCTATATCATTCAATTTAGTAAGATGTGCCACAATAGTTTCAGATTCATAACCACAGAAAGGATCAGATACAGCCAAATTAATTAACTAAGGATCGACAGAGAATTCATAATCCTTATCAGTAACAAAGATAGGTGAAGTAGCAAACTTAGGATCACATTGCATTCTAGCATTCAAAGACTTTTCTTTCAGCTTAGTTAACCGTTTCTTCAGATCATCTCTATCATTACAAGCAAAAAAGTCTCTAGCAATTTCTTCATCCATAATATAACCCTCAGGTACAACATGCAATTCATATCTAGGGGGAGAATCATAATCTTCAGTTTCAATAATATCATCAGATTCAGTAATTTCATTCTCTCTAACCCTAGCAAGTTGTTCATCAAGAAATTCACCTAGTGGCACAATATTATGAAGCAAAGAAGTAGTATCATCATAAGCATCATGCGTAGCAGAAGTGACATCATCAATAACATGCGACATATCCGAATCAATAGCAGGTGTAGGTGTCGCAAGTTTACTCAAAATAGAAGGTGAATTAAGTGCAGAGCTAGATGGCAGTTCCTTACCTCCCCAAGTTTACTCAAAATTAGAGGGAATAATCTTGGTTCTTTGATCTTTCAGATTCTTCATAGTGATCAACAGATATAAATCCCAAGTGACTCAGAGAATGGAGCTATGATCCCCGGCAACGGCGCCAGAAAAAGGTCTTGATAACCCACAAGTATAGGGGATCACAACAGTTTTCGAGGGTAAAGTATTCAACCCAAATTTATTGATTTGACACAAGCGGAGACAAAGAATATTCTCCAGTATTAGCAGCTGAGTTGTCAATTCAACCACATCTGAAAGACTTAATATCTGCAGCAAAGTATTTAGTAGCAAAGTAGTATGGAAGTAACGGTAATGGTGGCAAGAGTAACAGTAGCAGTTTTGTAGCAATCGTAACAGTGGCAATGGAAAAGTAACTTAGCAAAGATCAATTTGTGAAAAGCTCGTAGGCAATGGATCAATGATGGATAATTCTATCGGATGGCATTCATCATGCAACAGTTATAACCTATGGTGACATAGAACTAGCTACAATTCATTAATATAGTGTAGGCATGTATTCCGAATATAGTCATACATGCTTATGGAAAACTTGCATGGCATGTTTTGTCCTACCCTCCCGTGGCAGCGGGGTCCTGATGGAAAGTAAGGGATATTAAGGCCTCCTTTTAATAGAGAACCGGACCAAAGCATTAACACTTAGTGAATACATGAACTCCTCAAACTACGGTCATCACCGAGAAGTGTCCTGACTATTGTCACTCCGGGGTTGCCGCATCATAACACGTAGTAGGTGACTATAACTTGCAAGATAGGATCAAGAACACAAATATATTCATGAAAACATAATAGGTTCAGATCTAAAATCATGGCACTCGGGACCTAGTGACAAGCATTAGGCATAGCAAAGTCATAGCAACATCAATCTTAGAACATAGTGGATACTAGGGATCAAACCCTAACAAAACTAACTCGATTACATGGTAAATCTCATCCAACCCATCACCGTCCTGCAAGCCTACGATGGGATTACTCATGCACGGCGGTAAGCATCATGAAATTGGTGATGGAGGATGGTTGATGATGACGATGGCAATGATTTCCCCTCTCTGGAGCCCAAAACAGACTCCATATCTGCCCCCCCCCCCCGAGGAAGAACATGAGGTCGCGGCGTGTCGGTGGAAAACGACTGAGGGAGTCCTGGATAAGGGGGTATCCGGACAGCCAGACTATATACTTTTGTCGGACTGTTGGACTATGAAGATACAAGATTGAAGACCTCGTCCCGTGTCCGGATGGGACTCTCCTTTGCGTGGAAGGCAAGCTTGGCGATTTGGATATGTAGATTTCCTTCTCTGTAACCGACTCTGTGTAACCCTAGCCCCCTCCGATGTCTATATAAACCGGAGGGTTAGGTCTGTAGGACCAAGAACAACAATCATAATCATAGGCTAGCTTCTAGGGTTTAGCCTCTACGATCTCGTGGCAGATCAACTCTTGTAATAATCATATCATCAAGATCAATCAAGCAGGAACTAGGGTATTACCTACATTGAGAGGGCCCGAACCTAGGTAATACATCGTGTCACCTGCCTCCTGTTACCATTAGCCTTAGACGCACAGTTCGGGACCCCCTACCCGAGATCCGCCGGTTTTGACACCGACATTGGTGCTTTCATTGAGAGTTCCACTGTGTCGTCGTGATAAGGCTTGATGGCTCCTTCAATCATCTTCAACGATGCAGTCCAGGGGGAGGTTTTCCTTCCCGGACAGATCTTTGTATTCGGCGGCTTCGTACTGCAGGCCAATTCACTTGGCCATCTGGAGCAGATCGATAGCTACACCCCTGGCCATCAGGTCAGGTTTGGAAGCTTAAACTATACTGCCGACATCCGCGGAGACTCGATCTTCGACGGATTCGAGCCCATGCCATGTGCGCCGAACGGTCACGAGGGCATGACTTTGATCTGCCGTCGGACAATATTCGGGAGATTTAAAGTTTAACTATCCCTAGGTGGTTTTGGTAATTCATAGCAACATATATCTCATTGAGCTAATGCTATTCCAAGACTATTATTTCAGGAAAGCTCAATGAATGGCATGGCATGGATGATGAAAGTGGATCCCTCAAAATACTAAGGACAAAGGATTGGCTCAAGCTCAAAAGCTCAAGACTCTTCATTTTATATTTTAGTGATCCAAGATCACATTGAGTCTATAGGAAAAGCCAATACTATCAAGGAGGGATGAGGTGTTGCTTAATGAGCCTCTTGCTTCATGTGCTTTGTGATATGCTCCAAAACCCTCAGCTACTTTCCCACATCCAAATGACCTAAACCTAAAGCCAAAATCGATCACACCGATTCTTCCTATCCGGCGCCACCGATTCCAAAAGTCATAGCCATTGTCACAAACCCCAAGAAAATCGGTCTTACCGATAGGGATCTCGGTCTCACCGAGATGGGATTGTAATCTCTCTGTTTCCCTTCATAACGTTTCGGTCTAACCGAAGTGAGCAATCGGTCCCACCGAGATTGCAATGTAAACTCTCTGTTTCCCTTTTGTAACATTTCGGTCTCACCGAAAAGAGCAAATCGGTCCCACCGAGTTTACCTGACCAACTCTTTGGAAAGCTTATTACCAAATCGGTCTCACCGAGTTTGTGTAATCAGTCTTACCGAGATTACGTTATGCCCTAACCCTAACCGAATTGGTCTCACCAAGATGCATGTCAGTCCCACCGAAAATCCTAACGGTCACTAGGTTTACTAAATCGGTCTGACCGAGTTTAATGATTCGGTCCCACCGAGTTTGGTAAATTGTGTGTAACGGTTAGATTTTGTGTGGAGGCTATATATACCCCTCCACCTCCTCTTCATTCGTGGAGAGAGCCATCAGAACAAACCTACACTTCCAACTTACCATTTCTGAGAGAGAACCACCTATTCATGTGTTGAGGCCAAGATATTCCATTCCTACCATATGAATCTTGATCTCTAGCCTTCCCCAAGTTGGTTTCCACTCAAATCTTCTTTCCACCAGATCCAAAACCTATGAGCGAGAGTTGAGTGTTGGGGAGACTATCATCTGAAGCACAAGTGCAAGGAGTTCATCATCAATGCACTATTCGTTACTTCTTGGAGAGTGGTGTCTCCTAGATTGGCTAGGTGCCACTTGGGAGCCTCTGACAAGATTGTGGAGTTGAACCAAGGAGTTTGTAAGGGCAAGGAGATCGCCTACTTCGTGAAGATCTACCACTAGTGAGGCAAGTACTTCATGGGCGACGGCCATGGTGGGATAGACAAGGTTGCTTCTTCGTGGACCCTTCGTGGGTGGAGCCCTCCGTGGACTCGCGCAACCGTTACCATTCGTGGGTTGAAGTCTCCATCAACGTGGATGTACGATAGCACCACCTATCGGAACCACGCCAAAAACATCCGTGTCTCCAATTGCATTTGAATCCTCCAAACCCTTCCCTTTACTTTCTTGCAAGTTGCATGCTTTACTTTCCGCTGCCTATATACTCTTTTCATGCTTGCTTGAATAGTGTGATGATTTCTTGACTTGTCGTAAAGTAGCTAAAATCTGCCAAACTCTAAAATTGGGAAAAGGTTAAGTTTTTAATTTGTCAAGTAGTCTAATCACCCCCTCTCTAGACATACTTCAAGGTCCTACAAGTGGTATCAGAGCTTTGGTCTCCATTTGCTTTGATTTCCACAGCTTTTTGTGGTCATAGCCTTGGTTTCACAACCTAGGAGAGTATGGCGTCTAGCGAGGGAAATTATCACCGTAGAGGTCCTTACTTTGATGGTACTAATTTTGCTAGTTGGAAGCATAAGATGAAAATGCATATTCTCGGACATAACCCTGTCGTTTGGGCAATCATTTGTATTGGCTTGCAAGGTGAATTCTTTGATGGGAGAGAACCGAACCGTGAAGCAAATGGGGAAGAATTGAAGATGCTACAATACAACACTCAAGCTTGTGATATCATCTTCAACGGATTGTGCCCCGAAGAATTCAACAAAACCAGCCGTCTTGAGAATGCAAAGGAAATTTGGGATACTTTGATTGATATGCATGAAGGTACCGAATCCGTCAAGGAATCCAAGATGGATGTGCTCCAAAGTTAGCTTGACAAGTTCAAAATGAAGGATGGTGAAGGTGTCGCTGAAATGTACTCTAGGCTTGCTCTTATCACAAATGAGATTGCCGGCTTAGGGAGTGAAGAGATGACCGACAAATTCATCATCAAGAAGATCCTAAGAGCATTGGATGGAAAGTATGATACCGTGTGCACATTGATCCAAATGATGCCAAACTACAAAGATCTCAAGCCAACGGAAGTCATTGGAAGAATTGTTGCTCATGAGATGTCACTCAAGGATAAGTAGGAACTTCACAACAAGTCAAGTGGTGCTTACAAAGCCTCAAGTGAAGCCCCCACATCATCAAGTGAGAAAAAAACCTTCAATGAAGAATTGAGCTTAATGGTGAAGAACTTCAATAAATTCTACAAGAGTAGAAGCAAAGAAAGAAGCTCAAAGTCAAGGTCTTACAATGACGAAAGATGTTCTAGTTGAGAGCACGATTGCTACAATTGTGGGAGACCCGGACACTATTCCAATGAGTGTACGACACCCTACAAAAGAAGAGAAGATTATCCAAGAAGAAGAAGCAAAAGAGAAGAATCACCACCAAGAGAGAGGAGGAGTAGAGATGATCGTTATGAACGAAGACCCTCACGGAGAAGCACGGATTCGGAAAGGAAGGATAAGTCATCAAGGAGCTACACAAAACGAAGACATCAAGCTCATGTTGGTGAATGGTATCCGGCTCCGACTCCGACAATCACTCCGAGAGAAGCTATCACTTCGACTCCGAATATACTCAAGATGAAGGTGTTGCCGGTCTAGCACTTGTGTCAACCAACTCCTATGACATATTTGATTCACCAAATGAAGGAATTGGAAGATGCTTCATGGCCAAAGGTCCAAAGGTAACACATCCTGAGTATGTTGATTTCAATAGTGATGAAGATGACTTGCTTGTGGATGATGATTTACTTGTTGACAACTCTAGTGATGAATACTATGATGAAACGTCAATTAATCATGCTAATCAAGATAAAATGAATGACAATGATAAGGAGAAGATTGAGCTTCTAACTAAAGAACTAAACACTCTTAAGTTGGCTCATGAAACTATCTCCGAAGATCATCGAGAACTTTTAAGGGCTCATGAGAAGTTACGCTTTGAAAAGCTCAATCTTGAGCAAGAGCATAGTTCTTAAAGGCAATCAATGATGATCTCCGCAAGAAAAGCTCTTCTTACATTGCCAAGCATTTACTCTTTTCTACTTACATGCCTCAAGTCAAGTCTAGTAACAAGTACAAGAAAGATACTTTCTCTAGTAGTAACAATAATCATGTCAAATCCAATATTGTTGCTTCTAGTAGTTCTGTTGATTCCACTAATGATTCTCTTAGCCAGTTACACTTGAGCAAGAAAATAGTTTATTGAAGGGAATTATAGAGAAAGGTGTTTACAAGAGCCTTGCCGGGAGTAAGCAATTCGAGGAAATTGTACGCAAGCAAGGAAGGCATCGGAAGAATCAAGGTGTTGGTTTTGAACGAAAGTTCAATGCCAATGGAGTTGAGTGGGAAGAAGATCAATACCCCAAGACTAAGTTTGTTCCTCAACAAGAGAAGTATGATCCTACTTCCTTCAAGGGAACACAAGCTCAAGATGATCTTCCACCACAAGACCACAAGAACAAAGGCAAGGACAAGCTTCAAGAAGAGATTGATGCATTTGAAGAAGCACCTAAAGCCTCGTTTAAGTGGGTTCCCAAGACTACATCAAGGTCTACTTCATCGAGTACAACTACAGCTCCAAGGATTCCCATCAAGATGATGTGGATCCCGAAGAAGAAGAACTAGAGAGTTCTTGAGGGTGACTCCGCCAACATTCTTCACTCATATCATTATGGCAAGAACAAGTGCAATCAACTTCCACATCTTGCACTAGTTCAAGGAGTCACAAACCCTCATGATGGTAAGGCAAGGGACAAGGTAACCTAATGATTTCATGGACATCATCTTGTGTGTGCATCACTCTATGTCTATGGATATTCTTGTTTGTTCCTTGTGGGACTAACCCATGTAGGTAAGTTGAAAGTGCAACTCACTCCAAAGGATTGCTCGAAATGATCTACATCAACATGGAGCACCCACATCTTCAACACCTACATGAAGTCATCATCGGCAAAACCCAAGGTTAGTTCATCCCTCTAAGGGGGGATCTCACATCTAGGGGGAGCTTAACTCTAAGAAGTGAGTCAAAGCAACTCTAATGGTGTGAACACATCAATGCATTATGTAAAAGTGGTAACCCCACTTGAGCTTAAACGATGAGTATGACCTATGATCAAATGTTCTCATTTGACTCCTAAGTCAATATAATCATATATAGATGACCTAGTCATCGCCAATTGTTTGATAGATGCTAGAATTGGTTGTGCATGCTTTGCCACATATTTTATTTGCCATTTTATTGTGTGAGCATGTTGGTGCATATTTTACTCATTCAAGGACATCCACTTGTTGTTTTGATTGTTTGGGTTCTTTTCTTTTTGCCAAGTGGATGGACAAGAATGCCTAAGAACTTTCTCTAGCTATCTATGCTTTTCTCGTCTCAAACTCTATTCATGCTACATCACAAAATTTGATCAAGTCAGATTCGAACCACTCTGTGTGAGGAGCACTCGGAGTCCCCGATTCGTCATAGACTTAAACTTCCAGGAGCTCTTTGTGACTCTCGATCTGACTGATTCCTCCATTTTGGTCCTACCGAGATCATTAAGTTGATCTAAGTTTTCAATCTCGGTGCAACTGATTTGTACTTTTCGGTCACACCGATTTGTTGTAACTATACACAGTTATGCATCTCGGTGCCACCGAGTTGTTCCACTCGGTCACACCAACAGGGTCGGGCTATATATAGTCACGGGCAAAATTTTGGAAATTTCTCCGAAACCCTTCGCCCGTGCAATAGCTCGCTCTGCCATCGAAGATCTCCGGATCGTCTCCTCGTCGCCAGCAGCCCCCTGTAGCTGGTCTCCACCGCCGTCAACGGATTTCGCCCCCGCCGTTGCCGCCGTAGCGAGTTCATCACCAAGCTAGGGTATGGACTCGATCTTTGTGCTATCCACATCTGATTCCTAGCACATTGTATTCTTATTGAATCTTGCCATGATTGAAACAATCCTATCCAGCCAAAGTAGTTCGTAGAGTAGATTAGATTCAAATTTTTAGGGTTAGGTTTCCGCTGAAACCATCTCGGACCCACCGAGTTGAAAAACTCGGTCTCATCGATTTGGCTTATGCCATTGCACTAGTGACTCTCGGTCTGACCGAGAATTGCTAATCGGTGCGACCGATTTTAGGATTCTGTGAAACCCTAGCAGTCTCGGTGCCACCGAACTATGACTCGGTCCAACCGAGATCATCAGTTTAGGTTCCAAAACTGCTTCGGTATCACCGAGTTTGAAAATCGGTTGATCTGAAATGCTTTCTGTGGAAAACTAAAACTGAATTTTTGAATCATTCTTTTGCAAAAATCTCTGCATTTTGTGATGCTCATCCTTTCTATCTCATCTATAACTCTTCACAGGGTCAGCAGTCAGCTTTTGCAGCATGTCAGACCAGAGTGACAGCCAGAATAGGTCAGAAGAGCAGATTGACATGAGCAAGGGCACTAGTCCCTCAAGCTCTATAGATGAAGGGAGCAGAAGCACTCCTAGCAACCTGCCTAAGGCTGCTACCAGGCAAAGGAGAAAGAGAACCTCAGACTCAGAAGATGAGGACTACAAAGCTGAAGAAGATGAGGCTACTTCCAAGAAAGTGGTGCTCAAGAAGGAATATTGCTCTGCACATAGCACAAAGCCTGGACTGAAAAAGAAAGTTCCTGCCAAGAGGACACCAATGCCCAAAGTCAGAGGACCCACTCAAGTGCCAAAATAGACTGAACCCAAAGAGGCACCTGAGAAGAAAGTCACTTCTTCCAAAACCAAGAAAGTCCCCACTTGAGAGACAATGAAGTTTACAATTGAATCAGAGGATGAAGGTGCTCAGGATAAGAAGAAGAAGAGAGCAAGAACCACAACTACCCAGGTTCTTGGAAAGCCCTCTATGAGAAGAGATTCTGAAGAGGAAGAAGAGGTTGCTGCACCAGCACCTAAGGCACCTAACTTATGGGTGATGCAATCAGATCAGGGGCTGCAACATCTAAGCCCAAGGAAGCACCCAAAGCTGCCTCCAAGGCCAAGCAACTACCAAATAGGAATACTAGGAGTATTCCAGCTGCTGAGAAGAACAAGGCCCCAGTGCCAAATGTTGCTGAAGAAGAAGATGAAGAAGGACAGGTCCTAAGGAAGCTCAAGCCCAAGATATCAGACCACAATGATGCCCATCCTGTGGCTGAGGACATGAGGATCAGGAAGGACTCGGGGCTGAGGCTGTGGAGGATGGAAGATCCATATGCCTCAAGGAGAAGAACTGCTATTGACTACATGTTCCATACAAAGGAACAGTAGGACTTCTATGAGACAATTCTGTTGGATAAGAAGCCCAGAGTTTGTGACATGAGGTGGGTCGACTGGACCTACATCAAGGACAATGAAGAGCACTATCCTGGAGTGCAAGAAAGCTTTGTTGCTTGTGGAGTTGCTGATTTTGTTGGGCAAAAGTTTACCCACTGGAATGATGAGCTTATCATGCACTTCTACTCCACAGCACATTTTTACCCAGATGGAAGAATTGTTTGGATGTCTGAAGGTACAAGGTACCAATCCACTGTTGAAGAATGGGCAAGTCTGATAAATGCCCCAAAGGAAAATGAGGATGACCTGGATATCTATGCAAAGAAGAAGATGGATCACAATTCCATGGCACACATGTACAAGGAGATCCCAGACAAGGCAATTGAGACTCACAAGTTTGGATCAGTTCATTTTCTGTTGTCAGGTCTGCCAACTATCAACTACATCCTAAGGCACACTCTATTGCCCAAGTCTGGTGACCATAACATGATCAGAGGGCATGCCATCAATATGTTGCATGTGCTTGATGTGCCACAGAAGTTCAAAGTCATGAGCCTGATGATTGAAACCATTAAAAGGACTGCACTAGATCAGAAGAGGAGCGGTGGATATGCACCTCAGATACAGGAGTTGATAAACTCAAAGATGGACACAGGGAAATATCAATTGGATAAGGAACATTTCCCACTTTATCCAGACTTTGAGGACAATGAGGTTGTCATGAATGAGAATGACCCATCTTCAGTTCAAGCTCAAGAGAAGAAGGAGAAGGCAAAGAAGGAGAAGGCTGCCAGGATGCCAACTCAAGAGGAGGCATCTGAATATTTCTTGAAGAACAAGCAGGAGCAGCTTGGTTACTTGACAACATCAACACTGAGGATTGAGAAGGTACTGGCCACCCTCACTCAGAATCAGGAGATCTTGGAAAGAATCATGGAACTCAAATTCCATGACCTTGATGTCAAAGTAACTGAGATTCAGTCAGTTGTAGAGCAGCTGCAGGATGACATGCAGGAGAGGCAGGGAAAGACTACAACAAATGTGTTTGCCAGAGTGCCTAGAGGCCAGAGGTTAGTTGTAGTGCCTGTGACAGACACTAGAGCAACATCTTCAGCACCAGCTACTGCCTATTCAGCTCCAGTGCAACTAGCTCCAGCATCAACTCCAACACCCTCTACTTCAACTGAAGCCTTTTCTTGGAGTTATCCGGACACCACCACCTCAAGATCAAGCCTGAGAGTCGATCTAGCACTATGCATTTTCTATGAACTTTTTGGTAACTTGTTGCCAAAGGGGGAGAAAAATGTATAGATCATAGGCTTCGAGAGAGAGAGCGTTGCTTTTATTCTCTCTTGCTTTATTTGGTGGTTAAACTTATTTGCTTTTGATTGCTTGTGATACTATGCTTGTGAGACATTGATGATCATGTGTTTGATCATAAGCTACACTTATGCATGGTTGATGATATTATCCTATCTATCTTATGTGATCATTCACTTTGCTTGGTGATGAGTGCATGTATTCAATGTTTATTATTTTGAGCGCTCCACCAAGATGTATGTGACATGGAAGAGTAACCCATGAGCCTAATTCATTGTGCATTTGCAGTCCAAAGCAAATCTTAAACTATGCACAAATTTAGGGGGAGCTCTTGCTTATCACATACTTCTCAAAGCGACGATTTTGTTAAATCTTATTATCATTTGTCGAAGCTTTGATCTATATGTTGTCATCACTTACCAAAAAGGAGGAGATTGAAAGTGCAACTATCCCTAGGTGGTTTTGGTAATTCATAACAACATATAGCTCATTGAGCTAATGCTATTCCAAGACTATTATTTCAGGAAAGCTCAATGAATGGCATGGCATGGATGATGAAAGTGGATCACTCAAAATACTAAGGACAAAGGATTGGCTCAACCTCAAAAGCTCAAGACTCTTCATTTTATATTTTAGTGATCCAAGATCACATTGAGTCTATAGGAAAAGCCAATACTATCAAGGAGGGATGAGGTGTTGCTTAATGAGCCTCTTGCTTCATGTGCTTTGGGACATGCTCCAAAACCCTCAGCTACTTTCCCACATCCAAATGACCTAAAGCTAAAGCCAAAATCGGTCACACTGATTCTTCCTATCCGGCGCCACCGATTCCAAAAGTCATAGCCACTGCCACAAACCCTAAGCAAATCGGTCTTACCGATAGGGATCTCGGTCTCACCGAGATGGGATTGTAATCTCTCTGTTTCCCTTCGTAACGTTTCGGTCTAACCGAAGTGAGCGATCGGTCCCACTAAGATTGCAATGTAAACTCTCTGTTTCCCTTTTGTAACATTTCGGTCTCACCGAAAATCCTAACGGTCACTAGTTTACTAAATCGGTTTGACCGAGTTTAACGATTCGGTCCCACCGAGTTTGGTAAATTGTGTGTAACGGTTAGATTTTGTGTGGAGGCTATATATACCCCTCCACCTCCTCTTCATTCGTGGAGAGAGCCATCAGAACAAACCTACACTTCCAACTTACCATTTCTGAGAGAGAACCACCTACTCATGTGTTGCGGCCAAGATATTCCATTCCTACCATATGGATCTTGATCTCTAGCCTTCCCCAAGTTGCTTTCCACTCAAATCTTCTTTCCACCAGATCCAAAACCTATGAGAGAGAGTTGAGTGTTGGGGAGACTATCATTTGAAGCACAAGAGCAAGGAGTTCATCATTAACGCAACATTTGTTACTTCTTGGAGAGTGGTGTCTCCTAGATTGGCTAGGTGTCACTTGGGAGCCTCCGACAATATTGTGGAGTTAAACCAAGGAGTTTGTAAGGGCAAGGAGATCGCCTACTTCGTGAAGATCTACCGCTAGTGAGGCAAGTCCTTCGTGGGCGACGGCCATGGTGGGATAGACAAGGTTGCTTCTTCGTGGACCCTTCGTGGGTGGATCCCTTCGTGGACTCGCGCAACCGTTACCCTTCATGGGTTGAAGTCTCCATCAACGTGGATGTACGATAGCACCACCTATCGGAACCACGCCAAAAAAATCCGTGTCTCCAATTGCGTTTGAATCCTCCAAACCCTTCCCTTTACTTTCCTGCAAGTTGCATGCTTTACTTTCCACTGCCTATATACTCTTTGCATGCTTGCTTGAATAGTGTGATGATTGCTTGACTTGTCCTAAAGTAGCTAAACTCTGCCAAACCCTAAAATTGGGAAAAGGTTAAGTTTTTAATTGGTCAAGTAGTCTAATCACCCCCCTAGACATACTTCAAGGTCCTACAGAGATCGCACCCGCGATGGCGTCGGGAATCAATCCAGAGCAGATCGTGCCTTCCAAGGGTGGGTGGATGGACCCCGCCACGGAAGCCGCACACTCATCGGCGTCGGAGCCGAACACTGATTCCACCTCCTGTGAGAGTGGTGTCATCGAACCCTTGGACTCGTCTCTGGCCACAGGATCCGAACCGCATGCATCCGTGCCTATCGAATCTGATTGGGCACCGGTCATGGAGTTCACCGCCGCGGATATTTTTCAGCACTCGCCCTTGGGTGCGTGCTAAAATCATTAAGGTCTCTTTCCTTGTTAGGAGATTCTTGGCCGAACTATGTCCGGCTCGAGTGGGGAGCGGACAACGAAGAAATTCGTCCCCCACCAACCACCCACTTAATAGCCACTGTCGATGACTTAATCGACGTGCTTGACTTCAACTCCGAACACATCGACGGTGTGGACGACGATGTAGGAGAAGAACAGGAACCACCGCCTATAGGGCGCTGGACTGCCACCTCATCATATGATATATACATGGTGGACACACCAAAAGAAGGCGATGGTGATGATACAACGAAGGATAATGCCCTCAATAAGCCACCAAAGCGGCACCGTAGGCGCCGTTCTAAATCCCGCCATAGTAAAAACAGCGACAACAGCGCAAGAAATAATAATACCCCAGTTGACTCCAAAGGAAACGATGACCCCATGGACCCAGCGATGGAGCAGGATGAACCAGGGGACGGTGAACATAGTCCGGAGCCGACGTCAGATGACGCCGATCCCGAGGGTAAAATTCACGAACCTGTCTCCAGAGAGGAGAACAGTCTGGACGATGGCGCACTCGTCATCCCAGAAAAACTCTTGGAATAAGAGAACCTCCACAGAAGGCTTATTGCCACCGCGAGGAGCCTAAAGAAGTAGAAGAAAAGGCTTAAGGCCGCACAGGATACGCTCAACCACAGGTGGAACAAAGTCCTCGACATAGAAGAAAAATACGGCGGCGATCGTCACACAAAGAGCTATCCAAAGCACAAGCTGCTGCCCCAATTCGACGACGAGGCCATAGAGCCCATCCAGCCGAAAACCACTGATCATCCGAACCGACCGCCCCGTGGCCGTGACAAGACGACTAATGATGCCGCACACAAGTCAGCACATGATTTACGTGAGCTCCTGGACAAAAAGTCCGGTTTGGCCAGATCCATCTACGGATCTAGGAAGCGTGCTCCAGCATAGGATCAGAGCTACCGAAACAATAATATTGATCGAACACCAGCTAGGAATCAGAACCGAACACAACAACCGTCGATAGCATGCCACAACACGACCAAATACAGGGGTGCTACACACCCCCTGTGCTTCACCGATGATGTGCTGGATCATGAATTTCCGGAAGGATTTAAACCCGTGAATATAGAGGCATACGACAGAACTACAGACCCTCGGGTCTGGATCGAGGACTTTATCCTTCATATCCACATGGCTTGCGGAGATGATCTCCATGCCATTAAATACCTACCCCTCAAATTAAAGGGACCAGCTCGGCACTGGTTGAAAAGCCTTCCCGAAAACTCCATCGGAAGTTGGGAAGAACTTGAGAATGCTTTCAGGGCCAATTTTCAAGGGACCTATGTCGGACCTCCGGACACAGACGACCTAAGTCACATAATTCAACAGCCCGGAGAGTCAGGCCGAAAGCTCTGGAATAGATTTCTTACTAAGAAGAATCAAATAGTCGATTGCCCGGACACCGAAGCCTTAGCGGCCTTCAAACACAATATCCGGGATGAATTGCTTTCCAGACACCTCAGCCAAGAAAAGCTGAGGACAATGGCAACCTTAACAAGCCTTATGACCCGCTTTTGCACGGGCGAGGACAGCTGGCTGGCCCGTAGCGGCACCAGCGAACAAGGCACATCCGAAGTCAAGGGTGGCAATGGGAAACCGCGATGCAACAAAAACAAGCGTCAAAACAATGATGGCAGCCCAGAGAACACGACGGTCAATGCCGGATTTAGGGGCTCTTGACCCGGTCAACGGAAGAAGCCATTTAAAGGCAGCAGAGATGGACCGTCCAGCCTAAACAATATTCTACACAAATTATGTCAGATTCATGGCACCCCCGAAAAACCTGCGAATCACACCCAGAGAGAATGTTGGGTTTTCAAGCAGGCCGACAAGCTAAATGCCGAACACAAGGGGAGGGAGACGCCAAGCGAAGACGAGGATGAGCCTCGCCAGCCGAACACTGGAGGACAGAAAAAATTCCCACCAGAAGTCAAAACAGTGAATATGATTTACGCAACACATTCCTAAGAGCAGCCGAACACTATGAGACGTATACGATGTGGAGCCCGTCGCCCCCAAATTCAATCCTTGGTCGGCCTGCTTGATCACCTTTGATCACAGGGATCATCCGACCAGTATCCGGCATGGAGGATCGGCTGCCTTGGTGCTCGACCCAATAATTGATGGATACCATCTCACCCGAGTCCTTATGGACGGCGACAGTAGTCTAAACCTTATATACCAGGAGATTGTCCGCAAAATGGGGATAGACCCCTCAAGAATCATCCTAAGCAACACTACCTTTAAAGGAGTAATACCAGGGATCGAGGCCCATTGTACGGGCTCTCTTGTACTAGAGGTTGTATTCGGTTCTCCCGAAAACTTCAGAAGCGAGGAAGTAACCTTCGACATCGCTCCATTCCGAAGTGGCTATCACGCACTACTTGGAAGAACGGCCTTCGCATGTTTTAATGCAGTACCGCATTACACCTACCTCAAACTTAAGATGCTCGGTCCATGCGGCGTCATCACAGTTAGCGGAAATATAGAGCGTTCCTTACGCGCGGAAGAATACATGGCGGCTCTAGCAGCCGAACACTAAGCGGTCCCCCCAACCAGGATAAATGGTCGGTCGTTAAGACCACGGACACGGCTAGATGAGTCCGGCGCTCCACCCAATGCAACAACCCAGTTGGGATTTCCCCATAAAAGATGCTAGGGGATGTCCGCAAAAAGAGCCCACAGTTTGGCTCGACCCTATCAATACAATAACATATTGCATTTTCATGGTTCATTCAGATTAACAAACTCCTCGCACGAAGTCTTTCACCTGGTTTTTTTTTACTTTTTACAGATGATCATCGTGCTACACCCTTCTAGGATACGGCACAATGGAGATAAAGGCGCAGACGTGTAGCAGGGCCCCTTCAAAGGTTTCTTTTTAGATTAAGACCCTGCGTAAACCTTTTTAATGTCTCTTGTTGCTTCTTCCCCTCCGGAAACTTTATACAATCAGGAGGGATACTGGCGTTTTCGGCATTTTTGTCACACCAGACTATTGCTCATACCTGGAAACTTAGGGCTTATTGTCAAGGGCGTTGTTCAGACCAGTACACATTGTAAAGTCCGAATACCTTAGGGAGTGTTCGGCGTCGCGAGTTTGGCCTTATATGCATCAGCTCCGAATCATGTCTTTGGTCAAATGTTGGGTTTGCCCGGCTCCCGTGTTTTGCTACCTTACGTTCCGCTCTATCGGCTAAGGCGGCACCGGGAGAACTACTGCGATTGTGCCCTGGTTCATCTGGATGAGCACCTCGGTAGAGAAAGCAAAAAATTGACTGTCATGATACAGCGCGAGACTGGTCAACCACTCGATGACTCAGTGGAATCTTTGCGATTCCTCTGCATTAATGAAGGACCGGTTTCCTGATCACGTACATACGCGCACCATCTTCGGATGAACGCGGAAGTACCAGGGGTTATATAGTAGCCCCGCCATCAAACTCCTATGTCTAAGTGAAAGTGTTAAAGCTATATAGTCCGATTGCTTGGTTCGCTGCGCTATCACCTCCTTAACAGACCAAGACGTTGGATTAAGTGTGACTACGCATTTTCTCGAACACCCCCGCCTTATGTGCGTGGGGGCTGAAGCCGACGACTGCAAACTTTCAGGTTATATACATACATAAACGGCCGCACAAGAGGCACTATAATACTTCCGGGCAAAAGTATAAACACATCCTTTATAATCAAAATAGCATTGTTTTTACAATGGAGATACATGTCACTCGAACATGGCACTCTTTGAGCACTAAGCCTCTATTAAGCGGGCGCCTTCTAGGACTTCTTTGAAATAGTGCTCGGCTGGGTCCTCGCCTCCCATCGGAACCCGGATTGCAATAGCGGTGGTCTCCATCCCTGCCCAGTATGTTTTAACATGGGCAAGAGCCATCTGCAGACCCTCAATGCACGCCAACCTCTTCAAAGTGTCGATATGCGATGCAGCGCCAAGGAATTGTTGCACTAAAGCAAAATAACTATTCGGCCTTGGTCCCCGTGGCCAAAGATGATCCACGACAGACCTCATAGCCAGCCCGGACAACCTATGGAGCTCGTCCCAAGCGGCCATCCTTTCATTCAACGGCAGCGGACGCATCGGAGCACTGAACTACGACCAGAATTACCTTTCCACCTTATGGTCCTTCCGATCTTTGTAAAATTCGGTCGCATCAGCAGCATTCTTTGCTAGGTCTGCATACGCGTCCATAGCGCTCCACAACTGATCCAAAGGGGCATACTTCGAATCTCCGAACTTCATCCGCAACAAATAGGGCTTCCCAGCTGTGATATCTCCGGCTTCACAAAGCTCCACCCTTATCCCTCTCATTTCAGAGTGGGTTTCCTTGGCTGCCTCCAGGGCCTTCTTCAGGTCAGCCACTTTTGCTTGATTTTCCTTTTCAAGGAGCTCACGGCGGTTGGCGGCATCTTTCAGCTCGGTAGCCATCTGGGCTATCTTTTCTTTGCTCCGGCGATGAGCAGCTTGTTCGTCTCTCAACTCTTCGACCGCCTTCAGAGCGGCCGCATCACTTATTCGGGCTTGCTCCTTGGCTCGGGCAAGCTCTGCCCGAAGGGTCTCCGTGCCAGCAGCTCCATCTGCAGTCACAGCATATTATAGATACTAGCATCATGCTCCTCTTAACATTTGCTGACAAGCCGAATTTACATACCCTGGGCCTCGTCAAGCCACTTGTTAACCAGAGCGATGTCGGCATCGGCCACGTCAAGCTGCCACTTTAGTTCGGCAAAATCAGCAGTCCAGTCAGTTGCCGGACCCTCAGCCGCCTGCACACAATGCGGCTCGATTATTACCAGAGATTATGATCCTCTATTCGCTACCTCTGGATAGCAACCAGAGTCTCAGGGGCTACTATCTATACAGAGCACATCTAGCATGTACGGTATCGTAAAAAATACATATATTATTTTTGTGTACCTCAAAGCCTCTCAGTAGACTAGTAAAAGCTTCATTCAAACTGCTCTTGGCGGATGAAATCCTCTCAACCACCGTACCCATTAAGGCACGATGTGTCTCTGAGACAGCCGCGCGCTCCAGAAGACCCATCAGTGTGTCCGGCGACGTGCCGGACAATCCCGGACTCCTCCTAGAGCTCTCCTTGGGAACCGGATATTCCGGACTATGGGCAGCTGAAGTGTCAACTTCTAGCCTTGGCGGATCAGGAGAAAACCTCCACGACGACACCTCGGGGTCGTCCATCCCATGTGGCGGGGACGCGGGAGGAGGCATTTCACTCTCCATCATCTCCGGAGGAAGATCCCCCGAAGACGAACTTTGTGGAGACGGTCTACGAGCCGAACTGCAACCAATATGTCCCGGTTCGTATTCTTAGAGACAAAACAGGATATGCTTAACAAAGTACCTTTCTTTCACTTACAACTCGGTTGAGGGCTGCCCCCCTTGCGGGCGTTGTACGGTAAGAACGCCCTATGGGGCAGGGCCCCCTGGTGAAGGTTTCTTCCCTCGCTTGGAAACCTCCGTTTCCAAGTCTTCAGAGGCGGCCCTTTTGTTACCATGGGGAGAGGGGATTTCGGATTCACCTCCCTGACTATCCTCCTTTGTAGAGGCACTTCTCCCCCGATCTGGATGTGTAAAGTATGAAGCCCGTCGGTGGCTTCTCTATTCCTTCCCTCATCTTCTCC
Organism: Triticum dicoccoides; assembly: GCF_002162155.2. Classification (NCBI taxonomy): domain Eukaryota; kingdom Viridiplantae; phylum Streptophyta; class Magnoliopsida; order Poales; family Poaceae; genus Triticum; species Triticum dicoccoides. The sequence continues at coordinate 366,897,245 of NC_041381.1, read as the reverse complement.
TGATGGCACATGATACGACACGCGCTCAAGCATCCGGACCAACAGAGGATCCGGCGAGCTTTCTGGAAGAGGGCCCGAACACCTAATCCTCTCTGCCTTCCTTATCCAGTCCTGGCAGAGACCGATTTTTCAGAATGATGTTATAACAAACATAAAAGACGGTGTGTTCGGTGGTGGAATTGCTTACCTGGGTATCCGGACGGTTGCAGTTGAGACCCACGTCCTCGGTAGTGTCCGGACACTTTATTCGTGCTCCGAAGAACGACCCACACATTTATTTGAGCATCATGCTGAAAAACTGTTGAATCGTTCGCGGTCCTTCTGGGTTGAGCTCCCACATACGAAGAGGTCGATGTTGGCAGGGCAGGACCCGACGAACCAACATCACTTGCATTGTCTTGACAAGGCTGACGTCCTTCTTAAGAAGGTCTCGGATGCGGCTTTGCAGCGTCAGCACATCGTTAACTGGCCCCTAGTCCAGCCCCTTGTTGACCCATGATGCCAGTTGCGGCGGAGGGCCCATGAGGAATACTGGAGCGGGCACCCACTTTGTACCTCGGGGAGCTATGATGTAAAACCACTCTCGTTGCCATAAGTCAGAAGTTTCTGTGAGGGAACACTTTGGCCATGGGGCATCTGCGCCCTTGCTTATTATAGCACCTATGCACTCCGCGTGGCGCCCGTCAATCACCTTCGGCCTCACATTGACGGTATTGAGCCATAGGCCGAAGTGGGGAGTAATGCGGAGGAAGGCTTCACACACGACGATAAACAGTGAGATGTGAAGGATGGAATCCGGAGCTAGATCATGGAAGTCTAGCCCGTAATAGAACATGACCCCTCTCACAAAGGGATCGAGACAAAAACCTAGCCCCCAGAGGAAGTGGGAAATAAATACAACACTCTTGTTGGGTTCGGGAGTGGGGATGACCTGCCCTTGAGCAGGCAGCCTGTGCGGGATTTCGGCTGTGAGATACCTAGCCTCCCTAAGCTTCTTGATGTCCTCCTCTGTAACTGAGGAGGCCATCCACCAGCCTTGAAGGTTGGATCCGGACATAGTCGAAAAGTCCGAAGTGCTTGAGCTTGAGCCTTGGGTGTTGGAACTCGTGGTACAAGAGGGGAAGGATTGAGCGTGGGAAGAAAAGGATAGGCCTTGGCCCCTTTATAAAAGAGGACGAATATCAAGCGTCCCCCACGTGAGCGTTTGGGACTTGCCTAAAATCGAGGAGTCATATTAAACAAACATGGTTGGGTTACCCACACCCGTATTGAAGAGAATCCCGTGATAAGGGGGGCACGATCTCTGCTTCGACAAGACGTGCCAATAAAACTGCCTCGCAATACGTGTAGTAGCGGGCTGGGAGAAAACGGTTCGAATAATGACGGGGCAGCAGCGTTATGTCATGCTATGGAAAGTTGTCAGCATATTGGATTTTTGAAATATATTCTCTCTACGGTGTTATGTGGAATTTGTTTTGCAGAGCCGGACACGATCCTCGTGTTCACAATCTTCTATGGAGTATTCGGAGAAGGAACCCGCCTTGCAATGCCGAAGACAATCTGCGCGCCGGACTCATCGTCATTGAAGCCTGGTTCAGGGGCTACTGAGGGAGTCCTGGATAAGGGGGTATCCGGACAACCGGACTATATACTTTTGCCGGACTGTTGGACTATGAAGATACAAGATTGAAGACCTCGTCCGTGTCCGGATGGGACTCTCCTTTGCGTGGAAGGCAAGCTTGGCGATTCAGATATGTAGATTCCCTTCGCTGTAACTGACTCTGTGTAACCCTAGCCCCCTCCGGTGTCTATATAAACTAGAGGGTTAGGTCCGTAGGACCAAGAACAACAATCATAATCATAGGCTAGCTTCTAGGGTTTACCCTCTACGGTCTCGTGGTAGATCAACTCTTGTAATACTCATATCATCAAGATCAATCAAGCAGGAAGTAGGGTATTACCTCCATCAAGAGGGCCTGAACCTGGGTAAAACATCGTGTCCCCTGCCTCCTGTTACCATTAGCCTTAGACGCACAGTTCGGGACCCCCTGCCCGAGATCCGCCGGTTTTGACACCGATAATGACACCTATGGGATCACAAGAATCCCTACTACGGTTGCGGGGCGCGGGGTTGCGAGAAGAGCAGGATTAATAATCAGCACAAGGATCATTTACCCAGGTTCGGGCCGCGAGGATGCGTAAAACCCTAGTCCTGCTTTGGTGGATATATTGAGTGTTCTTGGGCTCCTGAACTAGCTATGGAGACTGCGTGGTTCAAAAGAGCCGAATCCTCATCCAGTATGCCATGGGCCTGCTTTTATAGGCGAAAGGGGCTGCCACAGTGGCACACGGGAGGTGGAAAGGCCTACAGTGTTACAAGCTTATCGCTCGTATTACAGGAAAAGACGCATTTAATGCGTGGCTTAGGTGTCCTCTCGCTTTATTGAGGACGCGAGTGAGACCCGTCCCGTCCGTCGCTGCTCCTCCTTGCGTCGACACGCGCCCTGGCCAGCGATGCATGTGGCGCCATGTAGGCGGGCATACAGCTGAGGTGGCGTGGTGGTGGAGCCTCCATGAAGATCTGCATGCCGCCACGCAGGTGTGCGCTGAGTTGGCCTAGAGGCTGCATGCTGCCACGCAGGTGCCTGCCCGGCTGGTTGGGCTGGCAGATGCATGTGAACGGCGGTGGGGATTTGGTTGGCGGGTGCGGGCCTGGCTGTGGCCTCGCGTACGCCCTCGGCAAGGGCCTTGCCGGGGCCCCGGCAAGGGCCTTGCCGGGGCGCTACGATCGTCCCCGGCAAGGATCTTGCCGGGGGTCTTGTGGGCTTCTTCGGCAAGGGTCTCACCGAGGCTTGTTGTCTTCCACTCTTCTGATTAAGAGTGTTGTTCTTGTCTTCACAAAGATCTACATGCCATCATGGAGGTGCCTCCCGATCCCTAGCCCAACGTAGTTGATGGTGTTGGAAACCGTGGGCTCAAGGGTGGCTCGCTCTGTTGGTGTTGGGGTGAGCTGCCCCGGCAAGGGCCTTGCCGGGGCCGTGGAGGCTGCCCCGGCAAGGGCCTTGTCGGGGGAACCTGCTTCGCCCCTCTGCTCTCTGTGTTCTTGGCCTTGGCGTTGTCTCATTGGTCTTGTGCTTTTGTTCCACCTCGGTTCACCTCCCCTGCCTTGCCAAGTGCGGGCATGGCACGTGGGTCCGACTGCTCGTGGACAAGTAAAGGGGTCAAAAGGAGAGCCCCTACTTTTGTACTCTGACAGGAGCCCCCGGGCCTGGGCCACACATAAGTGCAACATGTTGTTGGGTCAGGCCTAAAACGGTGTGTGGGCAGGTGGGGCAGTTTTTACCATGGTAAAACTTCTCCCGTTGCACTTCCCCACGACTAGCGTTGAATGCGTGACGTGGGGGTCGTGCACGCGGGTGACCGAAGCATGCTGACGCCATCTGTGGCGAAGAGTAAAGAGGCAGCCGTGTGTCTCTTTGAGACCGCAGGGCTGCTGTTCATTTACTCTCCGTACTTGGGGAACCGCTGCTCCACGCATCCCATTACGCCCGTCTCTCACGCCACGTTCGCTGCATGCATGACGCAGAGTGAATGACAGGCGCGCGGGATTAGGGAAATCGTGCGCACGTGGGTCAATTCCCACACGCCTTCCATTGGGCGGGGAGGGCGGTCGACGGCCCCGCCAGTGGTTACTTCAATGATCCGGATTGGCTGAAAGGGGCGGCCGAGCCCCGCCCCTCCCCTTTATAAAGAGGGGAGTTGGAGGGACGGCGCCTCTCAATCCTTCGTCACCTGCTTCTTTTAATCCCTGCTCCCTCCTTCCTCTCATCCGCCATGGAGAAGGGGAACCCCGGTCCTTCGACGGTGGCGGCGAGGGTCTCCGCTCGACAGCGCATCCCTCCTTCCCATGAGCCCGTGGTGGCGGAGCCAGCCGCGAGGGGAAGGGGAAGGGGGCGAGGCCGCGGGCGAGGTCATGGTCATCATGGTGCTCGACGAAGAGGAGGATGGGTCGGCGCATCGGCTTTGCCTCTGCCAGCGGCCCCTCCTGTGGTGGAGGGCCATGTCGGGGACAACCCCCGCGAGTTCTTCATCAAGCTGCGCCAGTCGGCGCGTCATCGTCTTCGCCTCCCGACCCCGTTTACGCGGGAGATGGAGCTGAACCCGCCGCAAGCGCTGCGGCTGCATATGAGGGGTTGTGGGAACAGTGGCACATGGGCCCATGTCGAGTTCCCCGCCCCTCATGTCATGTATCTACGCCGAGGGTGGAAGACTTCTGTTTGCATCCACAGCCTGACGGAGGGGCTCACTCTCCACTTCACATTAATGGAGAGGGGCCTCCTCTCCGTCAAGGCCTTTGGGCACTTCGGGACTCGCGTAAGATGCTGCGTGGAGAGCTCCTCCGATGGTGAAGACTCCTCGAGTGAGAGTGATGAGGAGGACAGCGGCAGCGATGGCGAGGGTAACGAGGGGCAGGATGACGGGTCCGACTAGGCGTCGGGCGCACCGTGGCTGGGCGGGTGCGACAGCAGCAGCATCTGCACCTGGCCACTCCTCCAGCGGAGTTTGCCGGGGGAGGGGCCAGCTCCTTGAACTTCTCGGGGCCGTCTCCTTGGGCGGCTGGCGCTAGGAGGCTGTGGAAGAGGAAGAGGGCGGGCGGCAAGGCCGTCAAGTCGGAGTACGCGGGCACCGATGCCTTCATTGCGTATTGACGTCCTGCCGCCTTGTCTTCCAGCTCTTCCCTTAGCGCCGTCACCACCGGCCAGCACTTGGACGGCCACCGAGACGTTCTCTTGGTACTTTCTGCTGCTCGTAGCTCGCCTAGGCACCCCTTTTGCCCCTTTTCGCTTCCTTAACCTGCCTCCTAACGATAGGGACAAGAAAGGGATTACGGGAACCTTATCTTTTTTTAACTTGTAAGCCTGCGGGCATTAGTAGAATTTAAAGCTTGTAATCCCTCTTGCTCATGTTTTTCATTTCGTATGAACTGTACCTGTATGGGATGTTTTTAATGAAAAAGGGACGTTTGCCGGGGTTTTCGTTCGTGAGTAAACCCGCGACAAGGAGCGAATCCTTGTTATTTTTTAAGATAAAGGTTTTTCGCCCGGCAACAGGCCTTGCCATCCCCCCACTCCGCTCGACCATTCTCGCGCCCTTGGCGGAGGCAGGGATGAAGCGTGCTTAGGCTCCTTGTTCCATTTCTTTGCTGCCGTGACTACAACCAAATCCGGACCCAGGAGACAATCCTCGAGTATAGAAAAAAGGGAGCACGATAGCCTAGAAAATAAAACGAGGTTTGATAATTTTTGATTGTTCCATGCTATTATATTACCTATTTTGGATGTTTATGGGCTTTATTTTATACATCTTTATCATTTTTGGGACTAACCTACTAACAGGAGGCCCAGCCCATATTGCCATTTTTTGCCTATTTCAGTATTTCGAAGAAAAGGAATATCAAATGGAGTCCAAACGGAATGAAACCTTCGGGGACGTGATTTTTGAAACGAACAAGATCAGGAGAGCTTGGAGTGCAAGTCAAGAAACAACCGGAGCCTCCAAGAGAGAAGAGGGCGCCCCCCCCCCCCGCTGTAAGGCGCGCCCCCCTGTCTCGTGGGCCCCTCGGGCGTCCACCGACGTATTCTTCCTCCTATATATGCCTACGGACCCCGAAAACATCCAGGGGCACCACGAAACACAATTTCCACCACCGTAACCTTTTGTATCCACGAGATCCCATCTTGGAGCCTTTGTCGGCACTCTGCCGGAGGGGGAATCGACCACGGAGGGCCTCTACATCAACATCCTTGCCCCTCCTATGAGTTGTGAGTAGTTTACCACAGACCTACGGGTCCATAGTTATTAGCTAGATGGCTTCTTCTCTCTTTTTGGATCTCAATACAATGTTCTCCCCCTCTCTTGTGGAGATCTATTCGATGTAATCTCTTTTTGCGGTGTGTTTGTCGAGATCCGATGAATTGCGGGTTTATGATCAGATTTATCTATGGATATCAATTGAATCTTCTCTGAATTCTTTTATGTATGATTGAGTTATCTTTGCAAGTCTCTTCGAATTATCGGTTTGGTTTGGCCTACTAGATTGATCCTTCTTGCCATGGGAGAAGTGCTTAGCTTTGTGTTAAATCTTGTGGTCTTCTTACCTAGTGACAAAAAGGGTTGCAAGACACGTATTGTATTGTTGCCATCGAGGATAACAAGATGGGTTTTATATCATATTGCATGAGTTTATCCCTCTACATCATGTCATCTTGCTTAATGCGTTACTATGTTCTTATGAACTTAATACTCTAGATGCATGCTGGATAGCGGTCGATGTGTGGAGTAATAGTAGTAGATTGGAGAACGTTGCAGAAAATAAAAAAATTCCTACGGTTTCACCAAGATCCATCTATGAATTCATCTAAGCAATGAGTGAAAGGGGAGATGCATCTACATACCAGTTGGTAGATCGCGAGCAGAAGCGTTCAAAAGAATGGGGTTGAAGTAGTCGTTCTCGTCGTGATCCTATCACCGGAGATCCTAGCGCCGAACGGACGGCACCTCCGCGTTCAACACACGTACGGTCAGCGTGACGTCTCCTCCGTCTTGATCCAGCAAGGGGGAAGGAGAGGTTGATGATGATCCAGCAGCACGACGGCGTGGTGGTGGATGCAACAGAACTCCGGCAGGGCTTCGCCAAGCTGCTGCGGGAGTGCCCCCCAAGGCAAGTGGTGCGCCTCCCCCCACCTAAGGTTTCCAACCCTAGGCGCAGGGGGGCTCAAGGGGGGCGCACCAGCCCACTAGGGGCTGGTTCCCCTCCTACTTCAGCCCACGGGGCCCTCCGGGATAGGTGGCCCCACCCGGTGGACCCCCGGGACCCTTCCGGTGGTCCCGGTACAATACCGGGTGACCCCGAAACTTTCCAGATGGCCGAAACAGCACTTCCTATATAGTTTTCTTTACCTCCGGACCATTCTAGAACTCCTCATGACGTCCGGAATCTCATCCGGGACTCCGAACAACATTCGGTTTGCTGCATACTCATATTCATACAACCCTAGCGTCACCGAACCTTAAGTGTGTAGACCCTACGGGTTCGGGAGACATGTAGACATGACCGAGACGGCTCTCCGATCAATAACCAACAGCGGGATCTGGATACCCATGTTGGCTCCCACATACTCCTCGATGATCTCATCGGATGAACCACGATGTCGAGGGTTCAAGCAACCCCGTATGCTATTCCCTTTGTCATACGGTATGTTACTTGCCCGAGACTCGATCGTCGGTATCCCAATACCTCGTTCAGTCTCGTTACCGGCAAGTCACTTTACTCGTACCATAATGCATGATCCCGTGACCAGACACTTGGTCACTTTGAGCTCATTATGATGATGCACCATCGAGTGGACCAAGTGATACCTCTCCATTATACGGAGTCACAAATCCCAGTCTCGATCCGTGTCAACCCAACAGACACTTTCGGAGATACCTGTAGTGCACCTTTATAGTCACCCAGTTACGTTGTGACGTTTGGTACACCCAAAGCACTCCTACGGTATCCGGGAGTTACACGATCTCATGGTCTAAGGAAGAGATACTTGATATTGGAAAAGCTCTAGCAAAACGAACTACACGATCTTGTGCTATGCTTAGGATTGGGTCTTGTCCATCACATCATTCTCCTAATGTTGTGATCCCGTTATCAATGACATCTAATGTCCATATCAGGAAACCATGACTATCTGTTGATCAACGAGCTAGTCAACTAGGGGCTTACTAGGGACATATTATGGTCTATGTATTCACACGTGTATTACGATTTCCGGATAATACAATTATAGCATGAATAAAGACAATTATCATGAACAAGGAAATCTATACCTATACTAATTAGAGACTCCCTAAAAATTACCACGTTAATCAATAATTAAGAACCGTACATCTGGTGGGACCAAATTATTACGGTGTAGATTAATCAGCCTACAAAATACAAAAAAAGTATGGACATGCAAAGTTTACCCTCAAAGTGTGACACAAATTGCCCACAATGCCACGGGCAAGTCCAAAAGACGGTTCGTTTAATTTTCCATCCGTGCAATACCCCTCTTCTCTGTCATGCCTATTCTTTATCCATCTAAAAAATACCCTAGCAGCAGCCATCGTCGTAGGCCTCCGCCGCCAGCCAACAACGGAGCACCGGCCGCCAGCTCCCTGCTCTCCGCCTCCCTGGAACGTCGGATCTTGCCACCATCCCAAACTCGCCGGCTCTCCCCACCCCCAAGGTCACATCTCTCCCAGGCTCCCCTCCAACCCTGAGTTCCTCGCATAGGGCACGGACTGAAACAGGCGTGTGGATCCAAGGCATGCCGCCCCTCCTCCGACTAGCCAACCATGGTGGCGTGGTTCCTCATGCGGTCCTCCTCCGACCAGCCAATCATAGCGGCGTGGTTCGTCTGACTTGCGCAGGGGCTCTTCTCTCCCATCGGTCGGCGCCTCGACTTCGAATCCTACAGCCGGCACCTCGACTTCAGCTTGCACAGACCAGCATCCTTTGTTGCCAGATCTTAACCACACCGAGTTCCTCCGGCCGTCGTCGTGAACCTCCAAGCAGATAAGCCAACCTTCATGTGTATTTCCCGTTATATCTCCACACTCTATTCCTCGCTGTTTATTTTTCAGGAAGAAGGTGGATTAGTGGCTATTTCCAGTATGTAGATGGGATGGCAATGGCTCTTCCTTGGTTGAAGGATGCAATGCATCTCGCTGAATTCCAAGCTGTATTATTTTGGGTCTACCTAGATACCCAAGCAGGGGAGATAAAGGCTGCAAGTTGGGTGGAAATCTAGGGAGACAATTCTCGGTAATACTCTTTACTTGGTATTTGATGACCACACTTTACTTGGTACAAGGTTCTTGATGATTTTAATAGTCTGGCCTTGCTGTAAAAAGCAGTTTACATAGATGCATGGATGCGTTTGAGATGCATTGTAGTGTGTATTCATAGGTTTAGGTGGTCGTGAAGGGCGACTAAAAGAAGTCCATCATCACATCAAGTTTTTTGAAATTTGGGGACTAAAATCAGATCAAGATGCATTTGCCTGAATATAAAATATAAGGCAAAAAAGGTACAACCCAAGTTCCATCTTTACAATTTGGGGAAAAAGAACTCATACAATTCCCACGTACTACTGCATTGACTATCTCTTCTCATGGGTTATCTTTTCTCCGTGGAAACTAAATCTACCGTGATCTCTTTCTCTCAAGAAGTCCATGGATTTCTTTACCCCATGAAAACCAAATCTACCGTTGTTTCTTCCTCTCAAGAAGTCATCAATATCCACTTCCTTTCAATTCCCATGTAAATAAATTCATTGTGTAAAATATAGGCCATTACCGTCAAATTGATAATCACACAACACGCAGTCGTGTGGGCTGCCGTAGGCCACCGTGTCCTAAATTGAGTTTCACTGGACTTACTAAGCATTGCGGCACCATCAACGGCACAGCTGACCGTCAAACACACAGATGCGTCGTCAAAGCGAAGGGTGACCCAACTCTCAAGGGCGCAAGCAGAACAAGAAGAAGCCATTGGAATAATCTGATCATTTTCAAGGGTCATTTGAGACCAAAGAAGAAGAAACATCCATTTCTGGACATCAAGAAACATAGGCGAAAAATTCAATGTGTGCCCATCGTTGTCCCTGATCTCTCTATCTTCTTCTCCGTCCTAGTGCCAGCCACTTTCAAAGTGAAAAGAACCATGTCTCTACAAAACAAGCATATAAGGTGGACCTGCTGTACTACCCTCACATGGAGTCGTCAACGCCATCATCCAGCCTAATGTGCTGCCTATCAAGTTCAGGTTCAAAGGAGTCACGTCAAAAAGACAAAGAGCGCTACGCATATGATTCTCGACTAATTTTTCTCTTTACCAATTGTATACGTTCATCTAATTCATGTTTTTTAACAAAAAGAGGGGCCATGCAGATTGATTGTTTATATCGGCTCAAGTCTTAATACATAGAAATTGATCTTTCTTCTCAATCAATCTATCTAATGTGGTTGTTGGGCCTGCAGCCAATATAAAGAGAAGGAGAAAAAAACTGTTCCAAAGGATATAGCTACACTTCACAGCACTGGGATTGTGGATGTTGATACAAATTGGATGTGCTTCTGTGTAGTCCCAAGTCAAGCAATTTCTCACTGATGTGTCACGCAAAGATTTTTTTTCCAAAAGGCAAAGATTCATAGCTAGCAGTTTATCAGCTGATGACTCTTGCTTTGTTGATTGTTGTGCTTAATCAATATCCTTACAGGTAACTCGCAAGCCACTGTGATCCAATATGATGTTTGTTCAATGCATAACATAATTTGTCTATGTGCAATGCCCCATGCTATATCCAATTTTTCTTTCTATGCTTGCACATGTCTGAAGTCCAGACCCAGAGAGCTGCTTTTAATTATGTTGGCTATGCATGCATGTAATGCGTGCTGTATAGCTATTTAAGTAGAGGGTTCACTGTATACTTTGCACGCCATTTCCAACCTCTTTGGAAGCACCTATGTCAACCTGCTACTAACTTAAACATTTTATATTCTATTTATTTATTCATTATTTTGGAACAATTTCTGGGTATACGAGGACGTACCAAGTCAGACAGAACTAATTTGTGAACCCAAGTTAGTTGCGCAACCAGACCTGATTTCTAATAGACTTTAAGGCTTTAATAGACACTGAAACATCTTTCCTCTAATCAGTGTAGAAGTATTTGCTCTTGCCGCAAAAAAGGTTGCATTACCCTAGATTATATGTGAAAATTTAGTTAGCTTATTTGTATATCAATTGTCATGAATTAAGCTATGTAATAATCTGAAAAGAAAATGCATAGAGACAAGTACAAAGTAATGTGGATTCAAACTGCGCCGGTTATATATTAAGATTATTACACCACCAGGATTGCATATAGTAATTTGAGATTCAATTAGTAGTTTGGCCATTTAGTGTTTCCTATTATTATGTGGGGTAGTAATTTTCACATATGCTTATACTATAATCTCTACACATTTTAAAATCCTATATTATATATATGTTTTACTGCTACATTTTCTCTTCCTTATTGAATTCTAAATTCTGATCGAACCCAAATGAAAATCATTGACATGATTAAAAGTAGTGAATATTGTGGTTTCCTTTCCATGGCTATTATTTTCTGTTCAGTTCTCATTGTTCAATTCTACAACCGAATGTTTTCACTATGAATTCTTCAATTCCTATTTCTCATTTCTTACACTACTGTTGTGTGGTATCACGTGACAAGAAGTTGCACATATTGTAGCAAACACAAACACCAGCCCATGGGAATGCACGGGTTCACAACTAAGCTAGGTTTTGGACAGTGTTACGTCCTTCCAACCAATTAATCATTTTCTCTTCTAAGCGCATACAGGTAGGAGGTGAAAATATCTACCAATTTATCACCGAATCTCTTTTCTTGCTTATAGTCCCTCTGTTCCTAAATATAAGTCTTAGAGATTACACTATAGACTACATACGGAATAAAATGAGAACATATAATTTAAAAGGCGTCTTTATACATTCGAATGTAGTCTATATAGTGGAATATCTAAAAAGACTTATATTTAGGAACGGAGGAAGTATATCGCATGAAGTATGCGGGACGCAGTTGTGGCACATTAGTTTCACCATAAAAGCATATACAACTCAATGTACATATATACATGGAGAGTGGATTTTTTTGCTCTTGGGCTAATAAAAAAATAACCTTTTATGTTTTAGAAAAACTGCAAATAAATACAGGTACCTATCGTGAAACTACTAAATACACAGGTACTATACACAAAAAATGTCGACTAGATGTGTGTGAAATATCATCACGAAATAATTTTTGATGTGAGCTGTACAAAAAGAAGTCATGTGGTTTTATAGTGAATAGTACATGTGCTTGAAATATGTGATTTTGTCATTTTTGTGTAGCTTGCATAAAAAAGTATTTCGCCAAGAAACTTTGTAGTCAAGTAGTAGACCATCCATATGTATGTGTGTACTTTCTTTACCTAAAAAAATAGTTTTTTCAAAATTTCAAATTAGGGCCTCCATGGAGCTTGAGCTCTATTAGGAATTGCCTATGCATGTTGTTATTTTAATTTTAGTCTTTTCCCTAGCAATTCGACATGTCTCATTCTTTATCATCACCAATTACAAATAAATGACAGAAGAGAGAATGTCACATAAGGTTATTTTGGGCATAGCTAATTAATTAGATGGGCATGTGAATCCAGATTTGATGGATGTTCAATTGCTACATCACTTCTATTATTGTATTCTTACTATCCTACCGTGATGACTGGAGATGGCAGGTTTGTGGAGAAGATGTCCCATGACAACACAATCCAGTGCATAATTGCTTTAGCAGCCGGAAAAAGAGTCAAGATGCAGCGATGCAGTGTCAAGTGAGCAATGGCATGGCATGAGCAATTGCGGGGCCAGATGCGAGCGCCACTGCTGTCCCACAATGAACAAGTTATTCTGCTGTTTATGATCAAGGCATTGTTTGATAAGGAAACCCATTTGCTTCTGAACTAATCCACGTGGCAACTTCCATGGTTCATCTAATATAATTTTGAAAGCAATCTGATACAACCTCAAGTGTGCGTTTGCATTCGTGTTTTTTTGTGTGAATCGACTTCGAGTGTGTAGCTTTGGTAAGATAATCATTTCCATGCATGTCCAGCATACATATAGCCAATTAGTAAAATTTTAGTATTAATTTATCTGTCTGCGTGTTAACAACATTCTTTCTGTGGAAATCACCAAAGAACTATATCAATTTATCCGTCTGGGTGATAACAATGTTGTATGCTGCAGAAAGACAAAATATATCTATCCCAAAGCATGATCTAATAAAAAGATAGTGGGGAGTATGATAAAAGAATCTGCACTCTTACTCAGGTTATAAAACGGGGTAGTTTTACCATATTTACACCTGTAGAAAAGTCATCTCCTCCAATCGGGAGATGTAGCGACACTGTTTATCAAAATTTTCCTTATACAAATGTACCAAGTTTCATTAAATGGCAGGAATAAACATGTCCCTTGCTGTACATTGGTTACATATTGTCTTATGTAAAACGGAAGTTCCACTCCAATCTAGAGCAAAAGTTGGAGTTGTTTCCAAATGATGGCATGGTTAGGTACTAAGACATGTTCTTAAAATATAATGTGGTTGCATTTGTTTGTTCGGATTGATAAAAACATAACAATTAGCACCCTAGCCCGTGCAAAGCATGGGTTGGCGACTAGTATAATAATAATCCTTTTATTATTGCCTCTATGGCATATTTCCAACAGTCTCCCACTTGCACTAGAGTCAATAATCTAGTTACATTGTGATGAATCGAACACCCATAGAGTTCTGGTGTTGATCATGTTTTGCTCGCGAAAGAGGTTTAGTCAACGGATCTGCGACATTCAGATCTGTATGTACTTTGCAAATATCTATGTCTCCATCTTGAACATTTTCACGGATGGAGTTGAAGCGACGCTTGATGTGCCTGGTCTTCTTGTGAAACCTGAACTCCTTGGCAAGGGCAATAGCTCCAGTGTTGTCACAGAAGAGTTTGATCGGCCCCGATGCATTGGGTATGACTCCTAGGTCGGTGATGAACTCCTTCACCCAAATAGCTTCATGCGCTGCCTCCGAGGCTGCCATGTACTCCGCTTCACATATAGAACCCGCCACGACGCTCTGCTTGCAGCTGCACCAGCTTACTGCTCCACCATTCAACATATACACGTATCCGGTTTGTGACATAGAGTCATCCAGATCTGTGTCGAAGCTAGCGTCGACGTAACCCTTTACGGCGAGCTCTTCGTCACCTCCATAAACGAGAAACATGTCCTTTGTCCTTTTCAGGTACTTCAGGATATTCTTGACCGCTGCCCAGTGTTCCTTGCCGGGATTACTTTGGTATCTTCCTACCAAACTTACTGCAAGGTTTACATCAGGTCTGGTACATAGCATGGTATACATAATAGATCCCATGGATGAAGCATAGGGGATGACACTCATCTCTTCTTTATCTTTTGTCGTGGTCGGGCATTGAGCCGAGCTCAATCTCACACCTTGCAGTACAGGCAAGAACCCTTTCCTGGACTGATCCATTTTGAATTTCTTCAAAATCTTATCAAGGTATGTGCTTTGTGAAAGACCTATGAGGCGTCTCGATCTATCCCTATAGATCTTGATGCCTAATATGTAAGCAGCTTCTCCAAGGTCCTTCATTGAAAAACACTTATTCAAGTAGGCCTTAATGCTGTCCAAAAGTTCTATATCATTTCCCATCAAAAGTATGTCATCTACATATAATATGAGAAATGCTACAGAGCTCCCACTCACTTTATTGTAAACGCAGGCTTCTCCATAAGTCTGCATAAACCCAAACGCTTTGATCATCTCATCAAAGCGAATGCTCAAACTCCGAGATGCTTGCACCAGCCCATAAATGGATCGCTGGAGCTTGCATACTTTGTTAGCATTCTTAGGATCGACAAAACCCTCCGGTTGCATCATATACAGTTCTTCCTTAAGATACCCGTTAAGGAATGCCGTTTTGACGTCCATCTGCCGTATCTCATAATCATAGTATGCGGCAATTGCTAACATGATTCGGACGGACTTCAGCTTCGCTGCGGGAGAGAAAGTCTCATCGTAGTCAACCCCTTGAACTTGTCGATAACCCTTAGCGACAAGTCGAGCTTTATAGATGGTAATATTACCATCCGCGTCCTTCTTCTTCTTAAAGATCCATTTGTTTTCTATCGCTCGCCGATCATCGGGCAAGTCAGTCAAAGTCCATACTTTGTTTTCATACATGGATTCTATCTCAGATTGCATGGCTTCAAGCCATTTGTTGGAATCTGGGCCCGCCATCGCTTCTTCATAGTTCGAAGGTTCACCGTTGTCTAACAACATGATTTCCAGGACAGGGTTGCCATACCACTCTGGTGTGGAACGTGTCCTTGTGGACCTACGAGGTTCAGTAGCAACTTGATCCGAAGCACCTTGATCATAATCATTAGTTTCCTCTCCAGTTGGTGTAGGCACCACAGGAACATTTTCTTGAGCTTCACTACTTTCCGGTTCAAGAGGTAGTACTTCATCGAGTTCTACTTTCCTCCCACTTACTTCTTTCGAGAGAAACTCTTTTTCCAGAAAGGATCCGTTCTTGGCAACAAAGGTCTTGCCCTCGGATCTTAAGTAGAAGGTATACCCAATGGTTTCCTTAGGGTATCCTATGAACACGCATTTTTCCGACTTGGGTTCGAGCTTTTCAGGTTGTAATTTCTTGACATAAGCATCGCATCCCCAAACTTTTAACAGCTTAGGTTTCTTCACAAACCATAATTCATACGGTGTCGTCTCAAAGGATTTAGACGGTGCCCTATTTAAAGTGAATGTAGCTATCTCTAGAGCGTATCCCCAAAATGAAAGTGGTAAATCGGTAAGAGACATCATAGATCGCACCATATCCAATAGAGTGCGATTACGACGTTCGGACACACTGTTACGCTGAGGTGTTCCAGGCGGCGTGAGTTGTGAAACGATTCCACATTTCCTTATGTGTGTACCAAATTCGTGACTTAAGTATTCTCCTCCATGATCTGATCGTAGGAACTTTATATTTCGGTCACGTTGATTCTCTACCTCATTCTGAAATTCCTTGAACTTTTCAAAGGTTTCAGACTTGTGCTTCATTAAGTAGACATACCCATATCTACTCAAGTCATCAGTGAGAGTAGAACATAATGATACCCTGCGCGAGCCTCAACGCTCATTGGACCGCACACATCGGTATGTACGATTTCCAATAAGTTAGTTGCTCGCTCCATTGTTCCGGAGAACGGAGTCTTGGTCATTTTGCCCATGAGGCATGGTTCGCATGTGTCAAATGATTCATAATCGAGAGACTCTAAAAGTCCATCAGCATGGAGCTTCTTCATGCGCTTGACACCAATGTGACCAAGGCGGCAGTGCCACAAGTATGTGGGACTATCGTTATCAACTTTACATCTTTTGGTATTCACGCTATGAATTTGTGTAACATTACGTTCGAGATTCATTAAGAATAAACCATTGACCATCGGGGCATGACCATAAAACATATCTCTCATATAAATAGAACAACCGTTATTCTCGGATTTAAATGAGTAGCCATCTCGTATTAAACGAGATCCTGATACAATGTTCATGCTCAAACTTGGCACTAAATAACAATTATTGAGGTTCATAACTAATCCCGTGGGTAAATGTAGAGGTAGCGTGCCGACGGCGATCACATCGACCTTGGAACCATTCCCGATGCGCATCGTCACCTCGTCCTTCGCCAGTCTCCGCTTATTCCGCAACTCCTGCTGTGAGTTACAAATATGAGCAACGGCACCGGTATCAAATACCCAGGAGTTACTACGAGTACTGGTAAGGTACACATCAATTACATGTATATCAAATATACCTTTAGTGTTGCCGGCCTTCTTGTCCGCTAAGTATTTGGGGCAGTTCCGCTTCCAGTGACCATTCCCCTTGCAATAAAAGCACTCAGTCTCAGGCTTGGGTCCATTCTTTGACTTCTTCCCGGCAACTGGCTTACCGGGCGCGGCAACATCTTTGCCGTCCTTCTTGAAGTTCTTCTTACCCTTGCCCTTCTTGAACTTAGTGGTCTTATTGACCATCAACACTTGATGTTCTTTCTTGATTTCAACCTCTGCTGACTTCAGCATTGAAAATACTTCAGGAATGGTCTTCACCATCCCCTGCATATTGTAGTTCAACACAAAGCTCTTGTAGCTCGGTGGGAGCGACTGAAGGATTCTGTCAATGACCGCCTCGTCTGGGAGGTTGATCTCCAGCTGGGACAGGCGGTTGTGCAACCCAGACATTTTGAGTATGTGCTCACTGACAAAACTGTTTTCCTCCATTTTACAACTATAGAACTTGTCGGAGACTTCATATCTCTCGACCCGGGCATGAGCTTGAAAAACCATTTTCAGCTCCTCGAACATCTCATATGCTCCGTGTTTCTCAAAACGCTTTTGGAGCCCCGGTTCTAAGCTGTAAAGCATGCCGCACTGAACGAGGGAGTAATCATCAGCACGTGACTGCCAAACGTTCATAATGTCTTGGTTCTCTGGGATGGGTGCTTCACCTAGCGGTTCATCTAGGACATATGCTTTCTTGGCTGCTATGAGGATAATCCTCAGGTTCCGGACCCAGTCCGAATAGTTGCTGCCATCATCTTTCGGCTTGGTTTTCTCTAGGAACGCGTTGAAGTTCATGTTGACATGAGCGTTGGCCATTTGATCTACAAGACATACTTTGCAAAAGTTTTAGACTAAGTTCATCTAATCAAATTATTGAATGAACTCCCACTCAGATTTGACATCCCTCTAGTCATCTAAGTGTTACACGATCCGAGTCGACTAGGCCGTGTCCTATCATCACATGAGACGGACTAGTCATCATCGGTGAACATATCCATGTTGATCGTATCTTCCATACGACTCATGTTCGACCTTTCGGTCTCTTGTGTTCCGAGGCCATGTCTGTACATGCTAGGCTCATCAAGTTAACCCTAAGTGTTCTGCATGTGTAAATCTGTCTTACACCCGTTGTATGTGAACGTAAGGATCTATCACACCCGATCATCACGTGGTGCTTCGAAACGACGAACTTTAGCAACGGTGCACAGTTAGGGGGAACACTTTCTTGAAATTATTATAAGGGATCATCTTATTTACTACCGCCGTTCTAAGTAAACAAGATGCATAAAACATAATAAACATCATATGCAATTATATAGTAGTAACATGATATGGCCAATATCATATAGCTCCTTTGATCTCCATCTTCGGGGCTCCATGATCATCTTCGTCACCGGCATGACACCATGATCTCCATCATCATGATCTCCATCCTTGTGTCTTCATGAAGTTGTCACGCAAACGGCTACTTCTACTTCTATGGCTAACGTGTTTAGCAATGAAGTAAAGTAATTTACATGGCGTTCTTCAATGACACGCAGGTCATACAAGAAAAAAGACAACTCCTATGGCTCCTGCCGGTTGTCATACTCATCGACATGCAAGTCGTGATTCCTATTACAAGAACATGATCTCATACATCACAATATATCATTCATCATTAATCACAACTTCTGGCCATATCACATCACATGACAATTGCTGCAAAAACAAGTTAGACGTCCTCTAATTGTTATTGCATCTTTTACGTGGCTGCAATTGGGTTCTAGCAAGAACATTTTCTTACCTACGAATAACCACAACGTGATTTTCTCAACTTCTATTTACCCTTCATAAGGACCCTTTTCGTCGAATCCGCTCTGTCGTGGAATTATCACGTCAGATGTCCTTTTGAAAGGACTTAGTCGTGGAGCCATCGCAACGGGTTAGCTTGAAGAGGTCAAACCGGACAAGGGACACAGGAGTTTATACTAGTTCAGCCCCTTCGATGAAGGTAAAAGCCTACGTCTAGTTGTGATGGGATTGATTGGGTTTCGATGATCAGGGAGCGGAATATGCTTGCCTGAGTCTCGAGTTGTTGTTTCTTGTCCCTGAACCGCCACCGGGTCGTCCCCTTATATACACGGGTTGACGCCCAGCCGGTTTACAGAGTCCCGAGGCCGACTCATACAAGTGTTCGGCTCGGTCTCTCCTTTTCTTATCTTACAATTCAAGCTATATGTCTATGGCGGTTTACCACTATGGGCCCTAATCTGCCTTTGGGCTCCGGGCCTCTAAGCTTCATAGTAAAGCACCATCTTCTGAGTCTTCGTGGGCTTCAATATGGTTGAGCGTGAACCGGTCCCTCCTGGGCGGTTTACACTCAGTAGTTATATCCCCAACATTAGGCCCCAGATTGATTTGAACCTGTTCATGTTAATCTTCAATACTTAGAATAATCCTGTGAACGCCTTCCTTCATTTCTCATAAACCGCCACAATGCCTTCTTTTGTTAAACTGTCGTGACGTCATCCTCTGGATACAGCAACGGATCATCATGACGTCATTTCTGTAAAAAATGAATAAAAAGATTCCCTTTACTTAATGTCATCCAGAAATCGAGGCGACAGCTGCGCCACTTGCCGCATTGGACTCCTCGATTCTCGCGCCTGTCACTTATCCCTTGCCCTGTTATAAATAGGCCCGATGGGCACTTTCATTTTCTCCCCTTTTCTTCTCTTCTTCTTCCTCGCGACCGAAAGAAAACTCCAGCGCCGCCGCCGCCGTCGATCTTCGACTCTGCACCGACCAAGGCCGCTGCATCACCCTGTTTGTTCCAGAGACCCTGCCGCGTTCTTCCGCCGCTGTGTGGCCCTGGTGAGCTCTCTTCCATGTAACCCTAGATCTTCATTAGGGTTTCCAGTTCATCCATGTTCATCGCCGTTCATCAGCTCTCTTGTGTTCCTTCTTCTAGTCTTCCTATTGAGTATATATGTGTGCGCCTGACTGCTTTGAACTACGGCTAGATCCATGTTGCTAGTTCACCGCACCGTAACATCTTACTGCTTCTGCATAGACTCCGTCTGGTTCGTCTCTGTACCTATTTAGCGCCATTGTAGGGCTCATAAACATTTCCTTTAGTTATCCACAGTAGATCCAAAATCACACTGCCAGATTATGAAACCTGTTTTTGTAACACTTAGCAGAAATTTCAAATTCTGGCTATCCTGCCTATAGGCGGTTTAACTCCTTAAAAGTCAATCCGCCATATAACATTAGCCCTCTCTTAAACCGCCAACTGCACTCGCACAATATCCTTCTCCGGTTTAACACTGAATTAGACGCCTTAAACCGGAACCTGTCATTTGCAGTTCCTCTTTCCGGAATGTCGAAGCAATTTTCTGCCTGCAATTGGGTTCCCTCCCGGATCACGGAGACACGGATCAACGGTTACGTCACCACCGGTGCCTTAGCTTCAAAGAATACTCTCCATTGGCGAGTTCCGGGACCGGAATGCCCACCTGAACCTCAAGAGGGAGAAGTGATTGTGTTTATGCAACATTTAGACCGGGGATTTAGCCTGCCCGGATCAAAATTTTTCCGGGATGTCCTTGCTAGCTTCCAGCTTCATCCGCAAGATATTGGTCCGAATTCTGTATCAAATATATGCAACTTTCAAGTTTTCTGTGAAGTTTATCTTCAAGAAGAGCCAACCGTGGAATTGTTCCGGGATTTCTTTCATCTGAACCGCCGCACAGAATTCTCAGACGGCCCCAACACAGAGCTTGGTGGCATATCAATTCAAAAAAGGAAAGAAGTTGATTTTCCTCATGCCAAACACCATAGCCATCCCAAAGATTGGAACCAAACCTGGTTTTACTGCCGGAATACTGCCCCTGATGGAGAAAATCCCTTGCCGGGCTACCGCCCTCACCGGCTTAGCAATGGCCATCCAATGCCTCCGCGTCTAACTGCCGCGGAACGGAAAAATTTTGCTCCTCAACTCGCCAAGCTCCGGGCTTTAATGGCCAATGGTTTAACTGGCATTGATCTTGTCCGCTGCTGGGTTTCATGGGGCATCCTTCCCTTGAGTTGCTGCCCCGGATTGATGCATGAGTACACTGGAAGTGCAAAAGATCCTCAACGTCATCATAACATAATAATGACCGAACTTGAAATCACTGAATGTGTCAAGAAGATGCTTGATGAACCGGTCTCTGCATGCAGCCAAACCGGTTTGGCTCCGTTTTGCGTCTCCAACAAACTGCCAGCAGTAAGTTCATGTACATATCTTACTGGCTTCCATATTGATTGTTTACTAACCTTTCTTTACCTTTATCTCAGGCTGACAGTTCTTTCTGGAAACGTAACAAACCGGCCCGTGCCTCTCGTGTAAAAACCAAGGTTACCAAGAAGGCCGGCAAGAGGAAAGCCGCCGAATCTTTTGATCCGCCGGAGGAGGAAGAATCAGACGCAGAGGTAGAGCTTGATTCACTTGGCACCCTTTTCGTACATCTTATTGACAATGATCCTCTTCAGGATGAAACTGAGGCCAGCCATGCAGATCATATTGAGGTAACTCTTCTTTCTTCCGACTCAGAGCCTATGCCAGCTCAGAGAGTTCGCCGTGCAGTCCGGAAAGTAAAACAATCTCACCCCCTTGCTCATTTGGATCCAAAATTTTCTTTGAAGAAACGGCAAGCAGAAGAACGTCGCACAACCCGGCATAGTGGTCAACAAATTACCTCATCCGGTTTAGCTGATACGCCCCCCCGGAAACACCGTCCAGAGGTGACTTGCTCTCCTGAAAAACAATACCCCTTAAAAGGTTTCTTCCGATGGCCTCTCAATCCGTCTGACCCGAATTACCAGGCCTCTTCCAGTTCGTCCGGCGGTTCGTCGACCACCCAATTGCCTCCTCTCAAAGTTGTCGTCGGGTAAGTGTTACCTGTTTTGTAACTTTACTTTGTCGGTTTACCATACTCTAACCTTTATGTTATAGCGCCAAAGCTCGATTAAGCAAGAAAGCCAAAACCAGCGACCCTACTGTTGGAGTTGATCTGGAAAAGACACCCGAACATCAAGAGGTTTCTATGGACAGTTCTGCTGAGCCTAATCAAGATGGCAATGCTAAACCGCCAGAAGTTGAACCAACCGCAGAAGCTGATACTTCAAATCCTCCTGCTCCTCCAAGCCCGACAATGGAACAACAGGATTCAATTGCCGATCCGCCACATTCAACTGACAAACCGCCAAGCCCTGTTCAACTATTGATTCCTCTAGCCCGGCCAAGGATGATGACGTTATTGTTACAGGCACTGCATACAACGCCCCTGGAAATTTGGTTGCTCTATCAAAGCATACTGCTAAGGATGAATCTATTGCCATGAACAAAGGAAAGGGTACAACTGATCTGTCTGCTTATACCGATTTCTCCGCTCAAGATCTTCATTCCGGCTTTCTGAACCGGCTGTACACAAGCCGTGATTTTGAAGCCGGTTTAGTGAATCTGATGAAAGAGCGCTATGAGGTAAACATTGCACTTTTAAAACTCTACCCCTTTATTGCATTGTAGCCCCCAAGGGCCGGTTTGTCCTGAGAAAGCCAAACCGGTACTTTGTATACTTCATGCTGTAACTTGTGAACTGTTCTTTGGCTGATCAAACATACATTAGCCCCCAAGTGCCGAGTGTATAACTGGTTATATGCTTGGCACTTTGAATAAAAATATTAACATGCTTTCTTACTGTTGCAGAGTGAAATAAATCACCAAACCTCCCAAATTGCTGATCTTCGAGCAAATCTTGAGACTCAACAAGCAGAAACCATCAAAGCCAAGGATAAGCTGAAAACCGCCTTGACCACCATGGAGCAGCTTAAGGCATGGTTCAAATCTGAGCAGGACAACTGGGACACCGAGAAAGCCGGTCTGATGAAGCGAGCAGAAACTGCTGAAGCGGCTCTTAAACCGGCGGCAGAAGAATTATCTGGGCTAAAGCACCAAATCAACGCCATGACCTCCGCCATATTTGGTAAGTAGTGATTGCCAAAAATTGTATCCCTTTGAAAATTCATCGGTTTAACATGTATTTCTTGAACCGATATAGGAAGTCGCATCGCTCACCTAGGTTCTGACATGCGGAAGAAGCTTAAAGCGGCATATACACTGATTGAACAGCTGTATACCGGCGCTCAACGGGTTATATGCGCAGCTTCATATGATAACGCGGCACCAACACTTATCAAGGATACGCTGGATCGTCTCTCAATGACACCAGCGCAAATAGAAGAGCTAAAGCGATCCGCTGCTCAGGCGGGCGCTTTGCTGGCGCTGACTCGAGCCAAGGCATGGATAGCTGATCTTGACCCGGCGGATATATCCAAAGGCTTCCCTAGTGCCCAAGAAAATGGCGAAGAGTTTGACAATGACGCCCTGAAACGGGTAACAAGGGAGATGCGTCCTTTGGCGAGTCAACTAGCAGAAGAAGCGAACCTGACGGTTCACCGATCTTTCTATGATGCAGACAACAAACGGGTTGAAGCTGCGATTCCTGAAGTGCAGAGCCTCATTCCACCAAACCGTAAGCATACTTACGCTCCTGACGTTGATCCAGCTGAGCTTATAAGTGAAGAGGCTGTCTTTCAGGCTTTAACCCGGATTGACTGGACCACCAACGACTTCCAGCCCTTGGATGAGGAGGTTGAACCGACGCAAGATGATCTGTCTACCTCATGTCAACCTGGTGATGAAGCTTAATCCGTCAAGGCAATTGATATATCAGGAACAATCCATGAATATTTCCATATTTTGGGCCTTGGAGCGCCGTGTAATAGGATAGCAAAAAACTTATGCTGATCTGCTGCCATCGCACAAGAGATGTTTTGCATGAACTCGCCATATCAATATCAATTTTTATTCCAAGTATCATAATATGCAATTCCTGTATGCATAAAAAGACAAAGGGTCCGGGTGGTTTACGGCCGGACGGGTCATAACACCCAAAATAAACCAGATTGATAATCAAATCATAACAATATGAATTCATACATACCGGTAGTATAATATCCCTTGCTAGTTGGTGGGCCAAATTGAAGTATGATAAGGGTAAAAAACCCAAATCTGAATTATTTGTATCTCCATCATTTTTTGATATCGTAGATTAAGTCACGCCGGGTGATGATTCACACCAGGTGATCCGGGCTGTTGACAGGAAATCAACGCCAAGACGGGTTATGAAAACTCCGATTTAAGATAAAGGTCTGTCAATGTAAAATTGCAAACCAAGCTGGGCTAAGAAATGCCGGGCTGAGAAGATGTTTGAACAAGCCAAAAGAAAACGATTAAAATTAGCCAAAGTTCAAAATGAAAAACCATGTAGTCGAGGCTGTTTGGGGGCTGCCAGGCCCAAATGCGAGGCTTTTTGTGGGCTGCCAGGCCACTGAGTTGAACCATTTAACAGAGCCTTTTAAGATAGACCTCCAACTAGCCAATCACCGTTTGAACCTTGACAAGTGCAGGGTCTCAAGGAGAGTAACTGTCAAACGTTCGGAGGGCCGTGCCAGGATGACCTGGATAGGAGTGTGTTACTTGATGAAGGCAGGTTAACCCGGGGTTTTAGGTAAATATACCAGGCTTCCAAGCCGTGGGTCGATACCCAGCTACAAGGGTCCATTCAGACTTCTTGGTATTGGACCAAGGAGCCCCCAAGTAACGTGATGAGCGGTGCTCATTAGGTGCCTATGTTTGACTTGTGCATAGCATCGAAACTCTCTTTGGCCCTTTGGGTGTGAAGCTCCCAAGCTTTGTGGCGTGATAGCCGGTTTAAGGGATAGTACTCCGCTTTGTTATCCGAAGCCCCCATGTAACTCAAAGAATGTTTGAGAAAAAACAGCAGAGGCCCCGCTTTGAAGCAAGGATGCTGATTTATTTATTGATGAGAATATATACATTGTCAAAATATGTACATAAAAGAGAGCCCATGGCTCAAGTGTAATAAGGCCAAAGGAGAGCTATGTTCCAGGGCCGCCGGGTCTCTTCCTCAGATTTGCGTGAGTCATCTCGAACGTCAATGAGGTAGTATGATCTGTTGTGAAGATTCTTGCTGACCACAAAGGGTCCTTCCCAAGGCGGGGATAACTTGTGTATACCGGTCTGATCCTCGATAAGCCGGAGCACCAAGTCACCTTCTTGAAAGGCTCTTGTCCTAACCCGACGACTGTGATAACGCCACATGTCTTGCTGATAAACCATCGAGCGTGCCAAAGCCATATCCCGCTTCTCATCTAGCAAATCCAGTGCCTCTTGGCAGGCTTGCTCGTTGTCCGCTTCAACATAATTAGCAACCCGGGGGGAATCATGACGTATATCACTTGGGAGAACCGCCTCTGCCTCGTAGACCATGAAAAAAGGCGTATATCCTGTTGATCGATTGGGGGTGGTGTTGATGCTCCACAACACAAAAGGTAATTCTTCCACCCAACAACCCGGCGTTCGTTTCAGGGGAATCATGAGCCGGGGTTTAAGACCCTTTAAAATTTCTTGATTAGCTCGCTCTGCTTGACCGTTGGATTGAGGATGCGCCACAGATGGTAGGTCAAGCCGGATATGCTCTCTTTGATAGAAATCCTCCATCTCGCCTTTGGAGAGGTTAGTACCATTATCCGTGATGATGCTGTGTGGATAACCAAAAAGGAAAATAATCTTTTTGAGGAATTGAATCGCCGTTGCTGCATCACAATTGCTAACAGGCTCCGCTTCAACCCACTTAGTGAATTTATCAACCGCCACCAATAGGTGGGTTTTTTTGTCTCGGGAACGCTTAAAAGGACCCACCATATCAAGCCCCCAAGTAGCAAAAGGCCAAGTGATGGGAATCATCCGTAGCTCCTGAGCCGGAACATGAGCTCTGCGGGAAATTTTTTGATAAGCATCACACCGCTTTACCAGATCCTCTGCATCAGCATGAGCTGTCAACCAGTAAAACCCGTGACGAAAAGCCTTTGCAACCAAGGACTTTGAACCGGCATGATGACCACAATCCCCTTCATGAATTTCCCGGAGGATCGCTTTGCCTTCTTCTGGAGAAACACAACGTTGAAATACACCGGAAACACTACAACGGTGCAACTCGCCATTCTGAATAACCATGGACTTAGAATGCCGAACTATCTGTCGGGCTAAGACTTGATCATCTGGTAGCTCACCCCGGCTCATATATGCCAGATACGGAACCGTCCAATCCGGCACGACGTGTAAAGCGGCAACCAGCTGCACCTCCGGATCAGGAACAGCCAGATCCTCTTCTGTAGGTAATTAACAGACGGGTTATGCAAGATATCCAGAAAGGTGTTAGGAGGTACCGGTTTACGCTGAGATCCAAGTCGACTCAAAGCGTCTGCTGCTTCGTTCTTGCGCCGATCAATATTCTCAACTTGGTAACCTTTGAAATGACCCGCCACAATATCTACCTCACGCCTTTAAGCCGCCATGAGCGGATCCTTAGAATCCCAAGTACCAGAAACTTGCTGAGCCACCAGATCAGAATCACCGAAGCAACGAACTCGAGTTAAGTTCATCTCTTTAGCCACACGGAGACCATGAAGCAGGGCTTCATATTCAGCTGCATTGTTAGTACAAGGAAACATCAAGCGGAGGACGTAGCGAATTTTATCACCTTGGGGGGAAGTAATAACGACTCCAGCCCCCGAGCCTTCCAACTGTCTGGACCCATCAAAATGAATAGTCCAGTACGTATTATCCGGCTTTTCTTCCGGTGCTTGTAACTCGGTCCAATCATTGATAAAATACACAAGAGCCTGAGACTTGATGGCTGTACGAGGCACATACTTCAAACCATGTGGACCAAGCTCAATTGCCCACTTTGCAACCCGGCCAGTTGCTTCTCTGTTCTGGATGATATCGCCCAAGGGAGCCGAACTAACCACTGTGATGGGGTGACCTTGAAAATATTGCTTGAGTTTTCGACTGGCCATAAAAACCCCATACACCAATTTTTGCTAATGTGGATAGCGTTGCTTCGACTCAATCAGAACTTCACTGATGTAGTATACTGGTCGTTGAACCGGAAATTCCTTCCTGGCCTCTTTACGCTCTACAACAATAGCCACACTGACCGCTCGGGCATTAGCAGCCACGTATAACAGTAAGGGCTCGTGATCAACTGGGGCTGCCAGAACGGGCGGTTCGACCAATTGCCGTTTTAACTCCTCAAAAGCCGCATTGGCTGCATCACTCCAGACGAAATTATCCGCCTTCTTCGACATCTGATACAAGGGAATAGCCTTCTCACCCAAACGACTGATAAACCGGTTGAGAGCTGCAATCCGGCCTGCAAGACGCTGAATGTCATTGATGCATGTCGGTTTAGCCAAGGATGCGATTGCCTTGATCTTTTCCGGATTAGCCTCAATGCCCCTGTTAGATACAAGAAAACCTAGCAGCTTGCCCGCCGGTACACCAAAGACACACTTATCCGGGTTGAGCATCATTTTGTAAACCCGGAGGTTGTCAAACGTCTCCTTGAGATCAGCTATCAATGTCTCCTTTTCCCTGGATTTCACCATAATGTCATCCATGCAGACATGAACATTACGCCCAATCTATGTGTGAAGACAATTTTGCACACAACGCTGATAAGTTTCTTGAGCACTCTTGAGCCCAAAGGGCATAGAAACGTAGCAGAAAGCTCCACAGGGAGTGATGAAGGCTGTTTTCTCCTGGTCCTTAACCGCCATTTTGATCTGATGGTACCCTGAGTAAGCATCCAAAAAACTCAGGCGCTCACAACCCGCCGTTGCATCAATGATCTAATCAATACGCGGGAGAGCAAAAGGATCAGCTGGGCAAGCCTTATTTAAGTCAGTGTAATCCACACACATGCGCCAAGTCCCGTTTTTCTTAAGAACCAACACTGGATTAGCCAACCATTTAGGATGAAACACTTCAACGATAAAACCAGCAGCCAACAGCCGAGCTACCTCCTCCCCAATCGCCTTGCGTCTCTCTTCATTGAAGCGACGAAGGAATTGCCTGACCGGTTTAAACTTTGGATTGATATTAAGGGTGTGCTCAGCGAGTTCCCTCGGTACACCTGGCATGTCAGAAGGCTTCCATGCAAAGATGTCCCGGTTCTCACGGATGAACTCGATGAGCGCGCTTTCCTATTTTGGATCCAGATTGGTGCTGATGCTGAACTGCTTGGACGAATCTCCAGGTACAAAGTCAACAAGTTTTGTCTCATCCGCCGGTTTGAAGTGCAGGGTTGGGTCATGCTTAGTGGTAGGCTTCTTCAGAGGGGTCATATCTGCCGGATCAACATTCTCCTTATAAAACTTTAACTCCTTTGTAGCACAAACTGACTCAGCGTAAGCCGCATCACTCTCTTCGCAATCCAAAGTGATTTTCCGATTTCCATGAACCGTGATGGTTCCTTTGTGACCCGGCATCTTGAGCTGCTGGTAAACATAACAAGGCCTTGCCATGAATTTTGCATAAGCCGGTCGCCCAAACAGCGCGTGATACGGGCTCTGGATTCTCACCACCTCGAAAGTCAACGTCTCAGACCGGGAATCATGCTCATCCTCGAACACAACTTCCAAAGCGATCTTGCCTACTGGATACGCCGATTTTCCTGGTACTACACCATGAAAAACAGTACTGGACGGTTTAAGATTCTTATCTGTCAGCCCCATGCGGCGGAATGTCTCATAATACACAATATTTATACTGCTTCCTCCATCCATAAGTACTTTGGTGAATTTGTAACCTCCCACCTGAGGTGCCACCACCAGAGCTAGCTGACCCGGATTGTCAACCCGGGGCGGATGATCCTCCCTACTCCACACGATGGGCTGCTCCGACCAGCGCAAATAGCGTGGAACTGCCGGTTCAACCACATTAACTGCCCTCTTCTGCAGCTTCAGATCTCGTTTGCATAGACTAGTGGTGAACACATGATATTGTCCACCATTCAGCTGTTTCGGGTTACTCTGGTAACCTGACTGCTGTTGATTCCCCTGATTACCTTGCTGGTTATTACCGCTATGGTTGTTCTGGTTATTCTGATTGCTCTGAAATCCAGAACCAGAACCGCCGCCACTATGAAAACCTGGACCTGAACCGCCTGATGGGCCCGGATCATATCGGAAGAGATCAGAGTTTTTGAACTGCCTCATAACGTTGCAATCCTTCCAGAGATGAGTAGCGGGGACCTCCTTGGTTCCATGCTTTGGACAGGGCTGATTCATCAAGCGCTCCAGATTCATCGCTCCACCGCGCTGGGGCAGTTTGCCCTTACGACGCTGCACGTTAGCATTAGCCACAAAATCTGAACCTGCCTTACGCTTACCATTATTCCCATGGCCTCCCTAGTTGTGCTGCTGTTCCTTTGCACCACCATTCCTCTTTCCCTTCTCCGGATTCTCATTATCAGAATTGGGATCCTTGGTATTATCAGAATCGGCATATTTTACCAAGGCTGCCATGAGGGTTCCCAGGTCATTGCAGTGGCGTTTGATTCGTCCCAATTTTTCCTTCAGCGACTTAAACTGGCAATTACGTTCTAGCATGATAATTGCTTGGCCGGCGTTAATCCGGTCGGCCGAGTGCAAAACTTCTGAGACTCGGCGCACCCAACGAGTTGTGGACTTGTTCTCACCCTGAACACAAGCATCCAGATCTACAATGGACATGGGTTGTTTGCATGTATCCTTAAAGTTGGCTATAAACCGGGCCTTCAACTGATCCCACGACTCGATGGAATTAGCCGGCAGATTTTTCAGCCAGGTCCGGGCTGTTCCTTCTAACATCATCGTGAAGTACTTCGCGCAAGCTGCCTCATCTACATCCAGCATCTCCATTGCCATCTCATAAGTCTCGACCCACGCCTCCGGCGGCTGATCCGCCGTGTAGTTAGGCACCTTGCGTGGACCCTTGAAATCTTTGGGTAGACGCACGTTTCGGAGAGCCGGAATAAGGCACAACACTCCCCAGGAACTGAAAGCAAGCCCGGTGCCTCTATCAACTGATACTGTTGGCTAAATCGGGGCGGGTTGATGACGACCCAAAGCACCATCCCTTCGTGCCCTGTCATGATCCACTACTTCCTGAGCATTGCGACGCCGTGCACTGCTAGATACTTCCGGTTCGTCCATCCACCTGCTATAACTTGGGCTCGGACAAGGAGTTGAATGAATTCTATCCCGGCTGTATGAATAAGCCTGCTGCTGCATCACGGCAGTTTGAAGGAGATCTCTTGCTCACCGTGTCTTGACTGCCTCTATCGAATTTCCTTCCATCGGGATGGCGGCCAGGCGTGAGGCTGCAGCAATCATGTTATCCAGGGGGCTCGAAAAGTGACCCGGCGGTGCAGGCACATACTGTGGCGGGTTTACCGTCCGCCGGGGTAGCTCCATTACTTGCGGCTGATCCGGGGCGACCCTAGGTGCTTCAGCTCGGTTCACAGCTGACGGGTTGCTCGGCCCAGCGCCTGGCGTCTGAAAGAGATTTACCCCTTCGTAAACCGGAGGCAATTGTGACCGATATTTCCTTCGCATCACATCCTCTGTCGCAGTCCGATCTAACATGAGCCGGCAATTCTGTGCTTGTATCTGCTACGATTGAGCATTCAAAGCGGCATGTTCCTCAGCCATCCTGATGTCCTCAGCCACCAGGTCCTCCTTAGCCTGCGCAATTTGCTCCTTCAATATTGCAACCTCTGCATCGTGCTGATTCCGCGTGTCCGGGGTAACTGTCGCAGCTAACAAGGTCGCCCAAGCATCCATTAAACCGGTGAGAACCTGCATCGGCCGGTGCACCGAGTTACCCTCCACGGCCGCAGATCCGATATCCATCGCCGCGGTAGAAGAAGACTGTAACACGGGCTGTGTGCCGGCCATGTAAATAGCAACCCGGCTCGGCGCTTCAAGGAACTCCAGAATACTGTTGCCATCGGAATACCCCTTAGGCATGCCGTCATGGATCTGGTACAAGGACTCAGTCACCCCAGTGGATGATTCACCGTCGGAATACACCATTGTCTCGTCCTCAGACACCGGTTCAGATCCGATCCCATGGACACATCATACGAACGCATGCTTCACGGCGGGCGTAACCCGGGCTGGACCCGCACGCTGAGCCGTCTCGACGAGGTCGGTGCAGATGTCCGGCTCAGGGCCCGGTTCGCCAATCTTGCCAATGAAGACATGAATTCCGCCGAAGGGGACCCGGTATCCGTACTCAATTGAACCGGCCTCGGGGCCCCATCCTTTGTCGTCGATGTAGAGCCTGCCGCGACGACTTTTGGTCATCCGGCTGATCACGTACCCCTTGAGTCCTTCAGAGCAGCCCTTCAAGAACTCGACACCATCGTGCGATAGCCCCACGGTGGGCGCCAACTGTCGTGGAATTATCACGTCAGATGTCCTTGTGAAAGGACATAGTCGTGGAGCCATTGCAACGGGTTATCTTGAAGGGGTTAAACCAGACAAGGGACACGGGAGTTTATACTAGTTCGGCCCCTTCGATGAAGGTAAAAGCCTACGTCTAGTTGTGATGGGATTGATTGGGTTTCGATGATCAGGGAGCGGAATACGCTTGCCTGAGTCTCGAGTTGTTGTTTCTTGTCCCTGAACCGCCATCGGGTCGTCCCCTTATATACACGGGTTGACGCCCAGCCGGTTTACAGAGTCCCGAGGCCGATTCATACAAGTGTTCGGCTCGGTCTCTCCTTTTCTTATCTTACAATTCAAGCTATATGTCTATGGCGGTTTACCACTATGGGCCCTAATCCGCCTTTGGGCTCCAGGCCTCTAAGCTTCATAGTAAAGCGCCATCTTCTGAGTCTTCGTGGGCTTCAATATGGTTGAGCATGAACCGGTCCCTCCTGGGCGGTTTACACTCAGTAGTTATATCCCCAACACGCTCCAACTAAAATGGGAGAGACAGACACCCGCTAGCCACCTTATGCAACTAGTGCATGTCAGTCGGTGGAACCTGTCTCACGTAAGCGTACGTGTAAGGTCGGTCCGGGCCGCTTCATCCCACAATACCGCTGAAGCAAGAAAAGACTAGTAGCGGCAAGCAAGTTGACAAGATCTACGCCCACAACAAAATTGTGTTCTACTCGTGCAATAGAGAACTACACATAGACCTAGCTCATGATGCCACTGTTGGAGAACGTTGCAGAAAATAAAAATTTTCCTATGGTTTCACCAAGATCCATCTATGAGTTCATCTAAGCAACGAGTGAAAGGGGAGATGCATCTACATACCACTTTGTAGATCGCGAGCGGAAGCGTTCAAAAGAACGGGGTTGAAGTAGTCGTTCTCGTCGTGATCCTATCACCAGAGATCCTAGCACCGAACGGACGGCACCTCCGCGTTCAACACATGTACGGTCAGCGTGACGTCTCCTCTGTGTTGATCCAGCAAGGGGGAAGGAGAGGTTGATGATGATCCAGCAGCACGACGGCGTGGTGGTGGATGCAGCAGAACTCCGGCAGGGCTTCGCCAAGCTGCTGCGGGAGGAGAACGAGGTGTAGCAGGGGGAGGGAGGCGCCAAGACACAAGGGTGCGGATGCCCTCCCCCTGCCCTCCTTTATATAGCCCCCCAGGGGGGCGGCCCTGGGAGATCCAATCTCCCAAGGGGGCGGCGGCCAGGGGGGTGGAGTGCCCCCCAAGGCAAGTGGTGCGCCTCCCCCACCTAGGGTTTCCAACCCTAGGCGCAGGGGGGGCAAGGGGGGCGCACCAGCCCACCAGGGGCTGGTTCCCCTCCCACTTCAGCCCACGGGGCCCTCCGTGATAGGTGGCCCCACCCGGTGGACCCCCGGGACCCTTCCGGTGGTCCCGATACAATACCGGGTGACCCCGAAACTTTCCCGATGGCCGAAACTGCACTTCCTATATAGTTTTCTTTACCTCCAGACCATTCCGGAACTCCTCGTTCCGTACGGGATCACATCCGAGACTCCGAACAAAATTCGGTTTGCTGCATACTCATATTCACACAACCCTAGCGTCACCGAACCTTAACTGTGTAGACCCTATGGGTTCGGGAGACATGTAGACATGACCGAGATGACTCTCCGGTCAATAACCAACAGCGGGATCTAGATACCCATGTTGGCTCCCACATACTCCTCGATGATCTCATCGAATGAACCACGATGTCGAGGGTTCAAGCAACCCCGTATACTATTCCCTTTGTCATACGGTATGTTACTTGCCCGAGACTCGATCGTCGATATCCCAATACCTCGTTCAGTCTCGTTACCGGCAAGTCACTTTACTCGTACCGTAATGCATGATCCCGTGACCAGACACTTGGTCACTTTGAGCTCATTATGATGATGCACTACCAAGTGGGCCCAGTGATACCTCTCCGTTATACGGAGTGACAAATCCCCGTCTCGATCCGTGTCAACCCAACAGACACTTTCGGAGATACCTGTAGTGCACCTTTATAGTCACCCAGTTACATTGTGACGTTTGGTACACCCAAAGCACTCCTACGGTATCCGGGAGTTACACGGTCCCATGGTCTAAGGAAGAGATACTTGACATTGGAAAAGCTCTAGCAAAACGAACTACACGATCTTGTGCTATGCTTAGGATTGGGTCTTGTCCATCACATCATTCTCCTAATGATGTGATCCCATTATCAACGACATCTAATGTCCATAGTCAGGAAACCATGACTATTTGTTGATCAACGAGCTAGTCAACTAGAGGCTTACTAGGGACATATTATGGTCTATGTATTCACACGTGTATTACGATTTCCGGATAATACAATTATAGCATGAATAAAGACAATTATCATGAACAAGGAAATATAATAATAATCCTTTTATTATTGCCTCTAGGGCATATTTACAATAGTAGATGCAGGCAGGAGTCGGTCTACTTGTTATGGACGTGATGCCTATATACATGATCATGCCTAGATAATCTCATAACTATGCGCTTTTCTATCAATTGCTCGACAGTAATTTGTTCACCCACCATAATACTTATGCTCTTGAGAGAAGCCTCTAGTGAAACCTATGGCCCCCGGGTCTATCTCTTATCATATTTGCTTTGAATCTACTTTTATTTGCATCTTTACTTTCTTGCATCTATATTATAAAATACCAAAAATATATTATCTTATCATACTATCTCTATCAGATCTCACTTTCGCAAGTGGTCGTGAAGGGATTGACAACCCGTATATTGCGTTGGTTGTGAGTTCTCAGTTTGTTTGTGTAGGTGCGTGGGACTTTTGAGGAGCCTCCTACTGGATTGATACCTTGGTTCTCAAAAACTAAGGGAAATACTTACGCTACACTTGCTGCATCACCCTCCCCTCTTTGGGGAAAACCAACGCTAGCTCAAGACGTAGCAAGAAGGATTTCTGGCGCCGTTGCCGGGGAGTTCTTCGCTCAAGTCAAGACATACCAAGTACCTATCACAAACCCATCTCCCTCGCATTTACATTATTCGCCATTTTCCTCTCGTTTTCCTCTCCCCCACTTCACCCTTGCCGTTTTATTCGCCCTCTCTTTCCCAATCTCCTTCTCTCTTTTCCGCTTGCCTTTTTCTGTTTGCTTGTGTGTTGGATTACTTGTTGCCATGGCACAAGATAATACCGAATTGTGTGATTTCTCGAACACCAATAATAATGATTTCCTTAGTACTCTGATTGCTCCTCTTAATGATGTTGAGTCTTGTGAAATCAATGCTGCTTTGCTGAATCTTGTTATGAAAGATCAATTCGCCGGCCTTCCTAGTGAAGATGCCGCTACCCATCTAAATAATTTTGTTGATTTGTGTGATATGCAAAAGAAGAAAGATACGGATACCAATATTGTCAAATTGAAATTATTTCCGTTTTCACTTAGAGGTCGTGCTAAAGTTTGGTTTTCGTCTTTGCCTAAAAATAGTATTGATTCTTGGAACAAGTGCAAAGATGCTTTTATCTCGAAGTATTTTCCTCCCGCTAAGATCATCACTCTTAGGAACGATATTATGAATTTTAAACAACTTGATCATGAGCATGTTTCCCAATCTTGGGAAAGAGTGAAATTGATGCTTCGCAATTGCCCTACTCATGGTTTTAATTTATGGATGATCATACAAAAAATTTATGCCGGTTTGAACTTTGCTTCTAGAAATCTCTTAGATTCGGCCACAGGAGGCACCTTTATGGAAATCATGTTAGGAGATGCTACAAAACTTCTTGATAATATTATGGCTAATTATTCTCAATGGCACACCAAAAGATCTTCTAGTAAAAAAGTGCATGCTATAGAAGAAATCAATGTTTTGAGTGGAAAGATGGATGAACTTATGAAGATGTTTGCTACTAAAAATACTCCTCTTGATCCTAATGATATGCCTTTGTCTTCCTTGATTGAGAATAATAATGAATCTATGGATGTGAATTTTGTTGGTAGGAATAGTTTTGGAAACAACGCTTATAGAGGAAATTTTAATGCTAGACCATTCCCTAGTAATTCCTCTAATAATTATGGAAATTCCTACAAAAATCCTTATGGTAATTTTAATAAGATGCCCACTGATTTTGAGAATAGTATGAAAGAATTTATGATTTCTCAAAAGAATTTTAATGCTTTGCTTGAAGAAAAATTGCTCAAAGTTGATGATTTGGCTAGGAACATTGATAGACTTTCACTTGATGTTGATTCGCTTGAACTTAGACCTTCTCCTCCTAAGCATGATATCAATGAATCTCTCAAAGTAATGAGAATTTCCATTGACGAGTGCAAGGAAAGAACCGCTAGATTGTGTGCTAAGAAAGATAGCTTTATAAAAGCATGTTCTTCTAGTTTCCGTGAAAATAATGATGAGGATCTTAAAGTTATTGATGCGTCTCCTATTAGATCTATGTTTTGCAATATGAATTTTGATGATTATGGGACTGATGATGAATCAACTTTGCCTAGAAGGCGCCCCAAGAATTCGGAGTCTTTAGATCTTAATGCTAAATTTGGTAAAAGAGAGATTGGAGAATCCTCAACTTCTAATAATGTTGAACCTACTATCTCGGATTTCAAGGAATTTGACTATGATAATTGCTCTTTAAAAAGTTGTATTTCCTTGTCAATCCGTTGTTAATTCTCCTCATGCTTATAGTCAAAACAAAGCTTTTACCAAACATATTGTTGATGCCTTGATGAAATCTTATGATGAAAAACTTAATTTGGAAGTTTCTATACCTATAAAACTTAATGATGAGTGGGAACCTACTATAAATATTAGAATTAGAGATTATGAGTGTCTTGCTTTGTGTGATTTGGGTGCTAGTATTTCCACGATTCCGAAAACTTTATGTGATATTCTAGGTTTCCATGATTTTGAAGATTGCTCTTTAAGTTTGCACCTTGCGGATTCCACCATTAAAAAGCCTATGGGAATGATCAATGATGTTATTATTGTTGAAAACATAAATTTGGTGCCCGTAGATTTTATCGTTCTTGATATAGATTGCAATCTTTCTTGCACTATTATTCTTGGTAGACCTTTCCTTCGAACGATTGGTGCGATTATCGATATGAAAGAAGGGAACATTAGATTCCAATTTCCCTTAAAGAAAGGCATGGATCACTTTCCAAGAAAGAAAGTTAAATTACCTTATGAATCTATCATGCGTGCTACTTATGAATCAAGTGCCAAAGATGGCACTCGTTAGATCTATCCTTGCTTTTATGCCTAGCTAGGGACGTTAAACTATAGCGCTAGTTGGGAGGCAACCCAATTTTCTTTATGTTCTTTGTTTTTGTTACTTTTTAGTGTTAAACTTTGTTTCTACTTTCTGTTTAGATGTGTTTTTATCTTTTGTTTAGTGTTTGTGCCAAGTAGAACCTATATGATAAACTATGATGATGGTTAATTTGATTCTGCTGAAAAACAGAAACTTTGTGCTCACAAGAAACAATTCAATAAATCACAGAAACGTGCTTTTGCAATGATTCTTTTTTATTCTGATCAATAAACAAATTTTCCAGTACGTCCTATTTTGGTATAATTTTTAGAGTTCCAGAAGTTTGCGTTAGTTACAGATTGCTACAGACTGTTCTGTTTTTGACAGATTCTGTTTTTCGTGTGTTGTTTGCTTATTTCAATGCATCTATGGCTAATAAATTAGTTTATAACCCATAAGGAAGTTGTAATGCAGTAGGTTTAACACCAAAATAAATAAATAATGAGTTAATTACAGTACCTTATGTGGTGGTTTTGTTTTCTTTCACTAACGGAGTTTATAAGATTTCCTGTTGAGTTTTGTGTTGTGAAGTTTTCAAGTTTTGGGTAAAGCTTTTATGGACTATGGAATAAAGAGTGGCAAGAGCCTAAGCTTGGGGATGCCCAAGGCACCCCAAGATATTCAAGAATAGCCAAAATCCTAAGCTTGGGGATGCCCCGGGAAGGCATCCCCTCTTTTGTCTTCGTTCATTGGTAACTTTACTTGGAGCTATATTTTTATTCGCCACATGATATGTGTTTTGCTTAGAGCGTCGTGTATTATATTAGTCTTTGCTTTTTAGTTTACCACAATCATACTTGTTGTACACAACTTTTGGGAGAAGCCTATTTGATTAGAATTTGCTAGAATACTCTATGTGCTTCACTTATATCTTTTGAGCTTGATAGTTTTTGCTCTAGTGCTTCACTTATATATTTTAGAGCACGGTGGTATCTTAATTTTGAAGAAATTGATAGTCTCTCATGCTTCACTTATATTATTTTGAGAGTCTTTTAGAACAGCATGATATTTGCTATGGTTACAAAGTTGGTCCTAGAAGGGTGAGCATCCAAGTTGGGTATAATAAAAACTATCATAGGAAGTGAATTGGATGCTATGATCAATTTGATACTTGATAATTGTTTTGAGATATGGAGGTAGTGATATTAAACTCATGCTAGTTGGGTGATTATGGATTTAAAGAATGCTTGTGTTGAAGTTAGCAAGTCTCGTAGCATGCACGCACTACTAGGGAAAAGCCTGTACACAGAATCTTACCAGCAGCGCTCCTCAAAATACCACGCTACTGCTATTTAGCAGCAGCGCGTGTTATCAAAACGCGTTGCTGACAGGAAAATAGCAGTAGCGCGTCCGTCGCAAACCGCGCTACTGCTATAATTGCCATGACCTCGCCCCCCCGCTAGTTATAGCAGTAGCGCACTATACTGAACAACGCTACTGCTATAGAAGTTAGCAGCA
The DNA here is from genome assembly GCF_002162155.2 of Triticum dicoccoides. Classification (NCBI taxonomy): domain Eukaryota; kingdom Viridiplantae; phylum Streptophyta; class Magnoliopsida; order Poales; family Poaceae; genus Triticum; species Triticum dicoccoides. The sequence goes on along the minus strand of NC_041381.1, from coordinate 366,859,466 downwards.
GCGCGCTTCTAGGAAAACCGCTACTGCTAAGATCAGCCCACAAGTTTAGTTCCACCTTGCTCCGTGAACAAGATGTTTACCAGCTTAAATATGTTATTTTTGAAACTACCACAACCAGTTGGTCTTCACTGAACTCTATATGTAAAATTTGTGGCCGCAATATGAGTCCTCTCCAGTTCCTACCGGAGAGGACTCATATTGACAATTCAGATTGTACACAAAAAGATCATTGATGGCCAATGTATTTTTGCATGGACGTATTTTTTGTATAGTTACACTTACCAGTAGCAGTTTATATGCAAAGCGCTACTGCTATTTAGATTAGTTGTAGCGTGTTTTGGCAAACGCGCTACAACTATCCCTACCTTATCCCCACGCGCACGACCGACCCTCACTCACACTCTCACTCTCACCCACGTAACCGTCGTCGTGCGTCGTCGCCGCCGCCGCCTTCGTCCGTCCACCGCCGAGGTACTCCCCTCCTTCCGTCCCTCCTCCCTCCTCCTCGCACATCCTCCCTCCGCCTGCGGCCGCCCCTCCCTCCTCCGCCGCCGCCCTCCTGCCTCCGCCTGCGGCCGCCCCTCCTCCCTCCTTTGCCGGCAGCCCTCCTCCCACCGCCCTCGACCTCGCCGCCCCTAGCTACCTCTCCGTCGCCCCCCACCCCCTGCCACTAGTTAGTACTAGATTTAGTAGTAGTAGATGTTAATTTAGGGTTCATAGCTAGTACTAGATGTTGCTTAGTTAGTACTAGACTTTTAGTAGTAGATGTTAATTACTAGTTAACTAGGGCAGTATGATTAATAGTAGTTGTAGTTGAACTACTTTAGTTGTAGTTGAACTAGTTTAGTAAGTAAATTAATAAACTAGTTGAACTAGTTGAATTAATAGAACTAATGTATTTTTAGTAAGATAATTAATATAACTAGTTGAACTACTTTATTTTTAGAAAGAACTAGTTTTTTTTATAAATATAGTAAGTTTATATTTAGTAAGAACTAGTTGAATTAATAAAACTAGTTGAACATGTCATATTTGTTGTTATTTTTTAGTTTAAGCAATTATTCGAGATGTATTAGTGATAACTTATATGGTTTCAGGTGACCACCGTCGTCCCCGTCACCGACCCCCTCCGACATCACCGTCGTCGTCCCAGTCACCGACCCCCTCCGACATCGAGGTGAGACCAGCCAAATATCCTTGTATATCTTGTGTTGTTGCTCAAATAGGATATGTGGTTGCCCAAGTGGTTGTTCATGTTCAGTTTACATCTCCGAGTGGCCTATGTTTTGCCGGAGTGTTGATTAATTTCCGTTCTGGCAAATTTCAGGCGCTCGATATGTCCTTTTTTTAGGAAAGGTCATGCCGGATTTTTTCGTGAATTCTGGCATGACTTGTGCTAGAATATGTACAAGTTTAATCTTTGAATTATGAACGTAGGAAATGTCGTACTCGGACGATGACAGTCTCCCGGGGGAGTGTAGCTGGTGCCACGACGATCGAGGTATGTGCGACAGCTTCGTTCAGCTGGATGAAGATCAGCGCTTCATCATTAAGCTCGAGGAGACCTTCGATTGTGAAACGGTACGCGACAACGACAAGTGTTTTTTTCGTAATTAAGCATGACTTCAACTATTTCAACGTCTAATTTTCATATTTTACAATTCGACTAGCTTATCCCATGCCATGCAAGATGCTATGTCTTGGAGAGGATGGGTTTTGAAGACCATGAAAATTTCGAAACAAAGAAAATACACCTAAGGACCCATCGTGATATGGATTTTGAAGTAAATCTGTGCAATGCTCAGAGCGTAACCCATTTTGGTTGCCAAAATTGGGAAGCACTTTGCAAAATGTATGGTTTTTATGAGGGTATGATTGTCACCATGGATCTTGTTGATCCTGACATCGAGCAAGACAATATGGACATTTGGGTCCTTGTTGATACGCTTCCGATTGTACCGCTATGTGAGTTTATCAAACATAGTTATTAACTAATTTATATTGTTTATTTCAAAATAGTTGATAGCTTATTTCCATTGACAACTTATTTTGATTCTTCAAAGACTGTGCGGAAGATGGTAGATAAAACCCACTACACCGATGGCACCGAATTAACGTATAAGGAGCAAAATCATCTGATCGCATTTTGTACTCTTCTTGAGGATTACAATAACTATTATCGAACTCCTCCAAATTATGGTGAATACGTGCGACTAGTGCATGTCTTGAACCACGGTAACTTCTCTGGAGATACCCTGGTAAGATTTTTTACTATTACGACATCCGTGCATCTTTTGCATACTTCTAAAACTAGTACATCATTGCTAACTACGAAGTTATTATTATGTTTTTCAACAGAAACTCCCAATGGAATGTGTGCCTCACCTGATGTCTCTGCATGGTCGCCTCTCAGTTCTGAACATACTACCAGGTAAATCTACGGAGCTCACCTGTGCATATCGGATTCCTAAAACCCGTGAACACATGTTCATCAAAGAATGGAAGAAATGTATGGACATTCGCAAGGAAGTTCTTGGAAGTAACATTCAGCGAAAGGCAAGAATTGGAGACAGGCTAATCTCCATTCTCCATAATGGAGAGTCAGGGGCTATCTTGTTTTTTGCTATTTTACCTTAGAAAATGTAGTAGGTCTTAATCGAATGTAATAGGTCCTATGAGGTACAATATGTTTATTATGTGGTAATGTGTTAGAGTTGATAATGAGGAGTACTTGTGATTACGACTAGTGACCAATTTGCTATGTGATGTCATTGATGAAAACGATGATCTTGAGGAGGTGTTATAAGACAATGATGTATTATGATGATAAGTTGTTAATGATATGATGATGATGATATTATTATATCATTGGGTGAAAGAACCGCGGATTAGTTTCAAGTGGATGGACATCCACTTGAAACTAGTCCACGGTTCTTTCACCCCGTGATGTAATAACTCATTATGATGTAAAAACAATCTCTAAATTCCTGTTGTATGAAAACTTGTGTAAAGGTGTATGAATACAACATGAAATAAAAAAGAAAGAAAATACTAAATAATAGTAGTAGCGCGGGAAAGGAGAAGCGCTACTACTAATTACCAGTGCCGCTGTTCTGAAGAAGCGCTACTACTAAGTCAATTTAGCAGTAGCGTGGATCTAGGCGCGCTATTGCTAAGCATTAGCTGTAGCGCCTTATCAGTAGCGCTCCTGCCCGCGCTACTGATAGGCCTAAAACCCGCGCTGCTGCTAGGCTTTTCCCTAGTAGTGACGTATGGTTAAAGTTATGTAACAAATTTGAAACATGGAGTGTACCTGGCTTGTGCATCCTTATGAGTGGCGGTCGGGGACGAGCGATTGTCTTTTCCTACCAATCTATCCCCCTAGGAGCATGCGCGTAGTACTTGGTTTTTGATGACTTCTAAATTTTTGCAATAAGTATATGAGTTCTTTTGACTAATGTTGAGTCCATGGATTATACGCACTTTTACCTTTCCGCCATTACTAGCCTCTTCGGTACCGTGCATTGCCCTTTCTCACCTTGAGAGTTGGTGCAAACTTCGCCGGTGCATCCAAACCCCGTGATACGACACGCTCTATCACACATAAACCTCCTTATATCTTCCCCAAAACAGCCACCATACCTACCTATTATGGCATTTCCGTAGCCATTCCGAGATATATTGCCATGCAACTACCCACCGTTCCGTTTATCATCATCATGACATACATTACTTTTGTCATATTGCCATTGCATGATCATGTAGTTGACATCCTATTTGTGGCAAAGACACCATGCATTATTTTTCATACATGTCACTCTTGATTCATTGCACCACCCCGGTACACCGCCGGAGGAATTCATATAGAGTCATATCTTGTTCTAGTTTCGAGTTGTAATTCATATGTTGTAATCAATAGAAGTGTGATGATCATCATTTTTAGAGCATTGCCCAAAGAAAAAAAAGGCCCAAAAAAAGGAAAAAGAAAAAGAATAAAAAGAATAAAAATAAGAAAATAAATAAAAAGGGCAATGCTACTATGTCTTTTCCACACTTGTGCTTCAAAGTAGCACCTTGTTCTTCATGTAATGAGTCTCATATATTGTGCTTCAAAGTAGCACCATGTTTTTCATATAGTGAGTCTCATAAGTTATCTTTTTCATACTAGTGGGAATTTTTCATTATAGAACTTGGCTTGTATATTCCTATGATGGGCTTCCACAAATGCCCTAGGTCTTCGTGAGCAAGCAAGTTGGATGCACACCCACTAGTTTTCTTTTGTTGAGCATTCATTTATATCTCTAGTGCATCCGTTGCATGGCAATCCCTACTCCTCATGTTGACATCAATTAATGGGCATCTCCATAGCCCGTTGATTATACTCGTCAATGTGAGCCTTTCTCCTTTTTGTCTTCTCCACACAATCCCCATCATCATATTCTATTCCACCCATAGTGCTATATCCATGACTCACGCTCATGTATTGCGTGAAGGTTGAAAAAGTTTGAGATTATTTAAGTATGAAACAATTGCTTGGCTTGTCGTCGGGGGTATAGAAGTTGGGAACATCTTTGTGTGACGAAAATGAAGCATAGCCTAACTATATGATTTTGTAGGGATGAACTTTCTTTTGCCATGTTATTTTGAGAAGACATGATTACTTTGATTAGTATGCTAGAAGTGTTACTATTTCTTTTATCAATATGAACTTTTATTTTCAATCATTTGGATCTGAACATTCATGCCACAATAAAGAAAATTACATTCAGAATTATGCTAGGTAGAATTCCACATCAAAAATTCTTTTTTATCATTTACCTACTCGAGGACGAGCAGGAATTAAGCTTGGGGATGCTTGATACGTCTCCAATGTATCTATAATTTTTAATTGTTCCATGCTATTATATTACCTGTTTTGGATGTTTATGGGCTTTATTTTATACATCTTTATCATTTTTTGGACTAACCTACTAACCGGAGGCCCAGCCCATATTGCTGTTTTTTTGCCTATTTCAATATTTCGAAGGAAAGGAATATCAAACGGAGTCCAAACGGAATGAAACCTTCGGGAACGTGATTTTTGGAACGAACAAGATCCGGAGAGCTTGGAGTGCAAGTCAAGAAAGAACCGGAGCCTCCACGAGATAGGAGCCCCCCCCCCCTGTAGGATGCGCCCCCTGTCTCGTGGGCCCCTCGGGCGTCCACCGACGTACTTCTTCCTCCTATATATACCTACAGACCCCGAAAACATCCAGGGGCACCACGAAACACAATTTCCACCACCGTAACCTTCTGTATCCGCGAGATCCCATCTTGGAGCCTTCGCCGGCACTCTGCCGGAAGGGGAATCGACCATGGAGGGCCTCTACATCAACATCCTTGCCCCTCCTATGCGTTGTGAGTACTTTACCATAGACCTACGGGTCCATGGTTATTAGCTAGATGGCTTCTTCTCTCTTTTTGGATCTCAATACAATGTTCTCCCCCTCTCTCGTGGAGATCTATTCGATGTAATCTCTTTTTGCGATGTATTTGTAGAGATCCGATGAATTGTGGGTTTATGATCAGATTTATCTATGGTATTAATTGAATCTTCTCTGAATTCTTTTATGTATGATTGAGTTATCTTTGAAAGTCTCTTCGAATTATCGGTTTGGTTTGGCCTACTAGATTGATCTTTCTTGCCATGGGAGAAGTGCTTAGCTTTGGGTTCAATCTTGCGGTGTTCTTACCCAGTGACAGAAAGGGTTGCAAGACACGTATTGTATTGTTGTCATCGAGGATAACAAGATGGTGTTTATATCATATTGCATGAGTTTATCCCTCTACATCATGTCATCTTGCTTAATGCGTTACTCTGTTCTTATGAACTTAATACTCTAGATGCATGCTGGATAGCGGTTGATGTGTGGAGTAATAGTAGTAGATGCAGGCAGGAGTCGGTCTACTTGTTATGGACGTGATGCCTATATACATGATCATGCCTAGATAATCTCATAACTATCTGCTTTTCTATCAATTGCTCGACAGTAATTTGTTCACCCACCGTAATACTTATGCTCTTGAGAGAAGCCTCTAGTGAAACCTGCCCCCGGGTCTATCTCTTATCATATTTGCTTTCAATCTAATTTTATTTGCATCTTTACTTTCTTGCATCTATATTATAAAATACCAAAAATATATTATCTTATCATACTATCTCTATCAGATCTCACTTTTGCAAGTGGCCTTGAAGGGATTGACAACCCCTTTATTGCGTTGGTTGCGAGTTCTCAGTTTGTTTGTGTAGGCGCGTGGGACTTTTGAGGAGCCTCCTACTGGATTGATACCTTGGTTCTCAAAAACTGAGGGAAATACTTACGCTACACTTGCTGCATCACCCTCTCCTCTTCGGGGAAAACCAACGCTAGCTCAAGAGGTAGCAAGGTTCCATATATCCCAGTTCCATACCGAAATGCATGACAGAGGATAAAAGACTTATCTGGGTCTGCAGCCCCCGGCAACCTTGGTTTGCCGCGGTTGGATCCTTGTACTTGCAGCCCCCGGCAACCTTGGTTTGCCGGGGTCGGGACGCTGGTCCGTTCTCTTTCTTCCAAATAGCTCAGCAGAAGTGCTCATGTGCCCTGTGAACCAAAGAGGACAGGATAGAACAGAGAGACGCGCACTCGACCTCTAAGCTAGGGTTAGTCGCCGCTGAGCACTATCAACCCTAACCGAGGGAGAGACTCGACCTAGCATGCATGCTAAAACTTAGGGCGCCAGCGGTTCATTTATTTTTGCTCAGGGTCTACTCCTGGCTTTGTACAGATGGTTACATGCCTTGCAGGCAAGGCTCGTACAAAAGGTGGCTTGTCGGGGGGGCCCGGCAGCCGCGCCTTATTGGTAAAACTTGCGAAGATGCTCGATATTCCAGGAGTTGCTCACTGGAATGGCATCTTCGGTCTCCAGGTGGACTGCGCTGGGCCTGGTGACTCGTGTTACCCAATAAGGGCCTTCCCACTTCAGCGTCAACTTGTTGGAATTCTTGGCCGACTGAACATGCCGAAGAACAAGGTCGCCTTCCTCAAAGCTCCGGGCACGAACCATGCGGCTATGGTAGCGGCGCAAGGCTTGTTGGTAGCTCTTGCTCTCACAGCCGCCCGGAGACGATCTTCCTCAAGGAACATTGCGTCATCTTGCCGCAGTCGCTCTTGCTCAAGCTCATCATAAGCGAGCACTCGAGGTGACCCATATATGAGTTCTGTGGGGAGAACTGTTTCTGCCCCGTAGACCAGGGCAAAGGGTGTCTGGCCGGTGGCTCCATTTGGCGTCGTTCTGATCGACCAAAGAACCGCCGACAACTCATCAATCCAGCGCCTTCCACTCTTGTGCAGCCTGTCAAAAGTCTTCGTTCTTAAACCTTGCAGAACTTCAGCATTTGCTCTCTCTGCTTGGCCGTTGCTCCGTGGATGTGCCACGGAAGCAAAACAGACCTTGCCGCTGAGATCCTCAATGTACTGCATGAAGGCATGGCTTGTGAACTGTATGTCGTTATCGGTGATGATCCTGTTGGGTACACCAAAACGGCAAACTAGCCCTTTGAAGAATTTGATGGCTGACTGCGCTGTCACCTTCCTCACTGCTTCCACCTCTAGCGACTTTGTGAACTAGTCGATTGCAACGTACAAGTACTCAAAGCCCCCGACGGCACGAGGGAAAGGGCCCAATATGTCGAGCCCCCAGACCGGGAAGGGCCAGGAGAGAGGAATGGTTTGAAGGACTTGAGCTGGTTGATGAAGCTTCTTCGAATGGAACTGGCACGCTTCACACTTGGTTACTAGTGTCGTTGCATCCTGGAGGGCAGTGGGCTAGAAGAAACCTTGCCAGAAAGCCTTGACGGCAAGGGCCCTCGACCCTATGTGGGAGCCACATATGCCTCCGTGTATCTCTGCCAACAGCTGTTGTCCTTCCTCCCAGGAGATGCACTTCAATTTTACCCCATTCGGCCTTTTTCTGTACAAGACGTTGTCAATGAATTGGTACAGAGCAGACCGGCGGGCTACTCTCTTTGCTTCTTCCTGCTCCTCAGGAAGCTCTCCTAATTGGAGGAATCAGAAGTTGTGTTGCGCCCATGCCGGAGCCTGTGGCTCGACGGCAAGGACCAAAGGCATCTCTTCTGCCACGGGAGCGGCTGTCTCTACGGCCATGGCCTGAGGCCTGCCGGAGTCGGTTGCCCCGCGGCAGGATCGGCATCCACGACAACATCTCTGCCAGCGGCTCCGGGGAGCTCAATGAGGAAGTACTTGCCGGGGCCTAGCTTCCTCTGCTTGTTCTGCCCGGTTGATGGTTCGACGGATGGTTGAGTCAACTAAAGCACAAAAGTACCTAGTTCCACAGGTCGCTTGAGGGCAGCACGCTTTGACAAGTGATGATGTTATGTACCTAGGGTAGGGTCATGGACCTATCTAGGATACCATACCCAAGGACATCCTTAGATGAAGCTACCTTCCAGTCGACCAAGAGGGACTCCACTCGACCAAGAGTGACTCCACTCGACCGGCTAGAAGACACTCGACGAACCTAAAGACACTCGACCATGAAGACTCACTCGACCATCAGGAGTTCAGGATCTACTCTGTATCCAAACGGTCTGTAATTAAGTAGTCTTAATGGTCATGATGACACTTTATGTAGGGCGTTACCAGTAATGCCCAGCCTTAATGTACATTAACCCTCTGCTACGTGGGTTGGTTGGGGTCCTGGCGTCCTCTATATAAGCCACCCCCCTCCACTGGTAGAAGGGTTCGCACCCCTGTAACTCATATACACATAAACTAGTCGACCGCCTCCGGGCTCCGAGAAGTAGGGCTATTACTTCCTTAGAGAAGGGCATGAACTCGTAAAAACACTCATGTGTACAACTACTCCATAGCTAGGATCTTGCCTCTCCATACCTACCCCCCATTCTACTGTCAGACTTAGAACCACGACAGTTGGCGCCCACCTTGGGGCAGGTGTCTTAGCGAATTTTTGGAGAAGTTGCAATTTGTCCGATTGCCTTCATCATGGTTTCTGGCGGAGCTCTGGTCGAGGGCCGCGAGATCCGTCTCGGTGCGCTCGCTTTCATCGCCGATGACTCCGCTTGGCTCCAAGAGGCACCACTCGACATCGAAGCGCTCCCCGTCCGTGAGGCGACGCACTTTCGGGCGTGTGTCCGTGGCGTCCTGCTGCGACAGCCGTCGACCCCATACCGGTCGACTCCTGTGTCCTCCTCCCTCCCTGTCTCCCGCCAGCGCAAGCGCTCCGGTCGGTCGAGGCTCCAGCGATGGGTGAGACACGCAGTGGCTCGCCAATCGGCCACCACCCAAGTCGCGGCAATTGAGCCCGACGAATCTCTCTATGGCTTGTTCGACCTGTCGACTGGCTCCATAGAGACTGCATCCGAATGCGATAGCAGTGATCCAGTGGCGGAGGTCCTGATGGTCAACGGGCCTCGTAGCCCTCCTGGTTTCCCCCGCAACTACGGGATGGACGACGGAGGCGACCTCGCTCAGGCCCACGAAGAGTATCAGCCCGAGCCACTCACTTCCCAGCAGAGGGAAGAACTTCGCCGCCGGAACATGGATTCCCTGCATACTCCCATTGCAGGAGAAACTCCTGAAGCTCGTGCCCTAGAAGAGGCGCGTTTGGCCGACTTGGCTGAACGCACTCGACTGGAGAACCTCCAGCGAGCACTCGACGAGCGTGCGCGTCAGCGAGTACCCGACTCCCACCGACGTCAGCTCTTTCCGCAACCGACTCAGGTATATCGAACCCCGATTCAAAATTTGGCAGCTGCAACCCGTATAGCGGAATCAATTCAGCCTTCTTAGTCGGAGGTTGGAAGAGGCTTGATGCAGATCAGAGATTTGGTCCGGGCGGCAAGAGATCAGAATTCGGTTGTATCGCAGTCGCGCAACAGGATTCACAGTCGATCCGTCGCTGTGAATACTGTTCAGTCGGCTCACAGTCCAAGGTCGCCTCCGAGGTGCGTGGGACGTGAAGGCCGGCGGGACCACTATGATGATCGATTTGATCGTGATGACAGGCGTCGAGTGCCCACTCCTCCCCCGAGAAGTGGGTCTAACGCCCATCGGCAGCAAGATGACAGACGCCAGCTAAGTGTTGGACGGAGAGCTCTAGTCGATCCCAGAGAACCAGGCTTTGACGCGAGATCCATCATCGTGCAAGGTTTGGTCGACCGGAACAGAGCTCATAGAGGTGGCCATGACAGAGATGTGCCCACAAGCAGCCGAGTCCACGTTTCAGGTCCAGAATGCTTTAGCAGAGCCATCAGAGCCACAGTGATACCCCCCAACTTCAGGTTGGTGACTGGAGTGAGTAAGTTCACTGGAGAGTCTAAGCCTGAAACTTGGCTTGAAGACTACCGGGTGGCTGTTCAGATTGGTGGCGGTAATGATGAGGTGGCCATGAAGCATTTGCCACTTATGCTAGAGGGTTCAGCCAGGGCGTGGTTGAATCAGTTAGCTCCTAGCAGCATTTACACTTGGGAAGATCTTTCCCGAGTGTTCGTCAAGATGTTCGAGGGAACTTGCAAGCGACCGGCTGGATTGACAGAGCTGCAAGTTTGCGTACAAAAGTCGAGTGAAACTTTGAGAGATTACATCCAGAGATGGATCACTTTGCATCATACTGTAGAGAATGTGTCAGACCATCAAGCGGTCTGCGCCTTCAAGGATGGTGTCAAGAACAGGGAGTTGAGCCTGAAGTTTGGTCGAACTAGAGATATGACCCTGAGTCGGATGATGGAAATAGCCACCAAGTACGCCAATGGGGAAGAAGAGGACCGACTCCGGAGTGGCAAGTACAAGCCGAGTCAGTTGGATAAAGGAAACTCCAGTCGGAAGCAAAAGCGGAAGGCCGAGCCAGCTGCTCCGGGAGAGGCTCTGGCCGTGACTCAGGGCAAATTCAAAGGGAAGCCCAAAGGATCTTGGAACCCCAAGAAGGTAAAAGATAAGGAAGGTAATGACGTGATGGATCTACCGTGTCATATCCACACGAAGAAAGACGAAGAGGGTAACTTCATCTACCCAAAGCATACCACTCGCCAGTGCCGGCTCTTAATCCAGCAGTTTCAAGGGAAACAGCCGAAGGACAAAGAGAAGGAGTCGGACAAGGCTGAGGACAAGGAGGACAGTGATGGAGAGTACCCTCATGTCAACTCCACTCTGACGATTTTTGCTGATGTAGAGAGCAAAAGTCGACTGAAAGTGATCAACTATGAGGTCAATATGGTCGCCCTAGCGACACCAAACTATCTGAGATGGTCGCAAACTCCCATTACTTTCGACCAGTCTGATCATCCTACTCACATTGCCACCCCTAGGAGGCAAGCGCTGGTGGTCGACCCAGTCATCGAAGGCACTCGACTGACGAAGGTATTGATGGATGGCGGCAGTGGATTGAATATACTGTATGCAGAGACGCTCAAGGGAATGGGCATTCCGATGTCCAGGCTCAGTTCCAGCAACATGAGTTTTCACAGAGTCATCCCAGGAAAAAAGGCTGAGTCACTCGGCCAAATAGCTCTGGATGTAGTGTTCGGCGACTCGAAGCATTTCCGCAAAGAGAAGCTGACATTTGAAGTCGTGGATTTCCGAAGCGCCTACCACGCTATTTTGGGAAGGCCAGCCTATGCACGCTTCATGGCTCGACCATGTTATGTGTACCTCAAGTTAAAGATGCCTGGCCCCAAAGGCGTGATCACCATCACTGGCAGCCGGAAGAAGGAAGAAGAGTGTTTCCAGAAAGGCTCAAAGATTGTGGATGACCAGATAACAGTGGTAGAGCTGGAGGAATACAAGAAGAATGCAGATCTGAGTGATTTGCTGCGGGCCAAGAAGCTTGCCACAGAGTCAGCATTTCAGTCGTCCGGGGAGACGAAGCCAGTTCATATCCACCCGACTGACCCCAATGCAGCTCCGACCCATATTTCCACAACACTCGACTCTAAATAGGAAGAAGCGCTCATCCAGTTCCTCCGTGAGAACTGGGACATCTTTGCATGGAAGCCAGCTGACATGCCGGGTGTTCCCAGGGGCTGGCTGAGCATCGCCTTAGAGTTGACTCAAAAGGGAAACCCGTTAAAGAACATCTTCGACGGTCCGCCGTTCAGAAGAAAAAAGCCATTGGCGAGGAGGTGGCTCGACTCCTTGCAGCAGAGTTCATCCGATAGATATACCACTCCGAGTGGCTCTCCAATGTTGTCATGGTTCCCAAGAAGGACAACTCACTTCATATGTGCATTGATTTCAAACATATCAATCGGGCCTGCCCGAAAGATCATTTTCCTCTCCCTCGCATCGACCAAATTGTCGACTCGACCGCAGGGTGCGAGAGATTGTCTTTTCTAGACGCTTATTCCGGGTATCATCAGATCCGTCTGTATGGACCTGACAAAATTAAAACAGCTTTCATCACTCCATTCGGGTGCTTCTGCTATATTACCATGCCATTCGGCCTCAAGAATGCCGGAGCCACGTTCATGAGAATGATTCAAAAGTGTTTACTCACTCAAATCAGTCGGAATGTGGAAGCGTACATGGATGATATCGTGGTCAAGTCGCGAAAAGGTTCCGACCTATTGACTGACCTAGCCGAAACATTTGCCAATCTCAGAAGGTACGATATCAAGCTCAATCCATCGAAGTGCACATTCGGAGTACCTGTCGGAAAGTTACTTGGTTTTCTCGTTTCTGAACGAGGAATCGATGTTAATCCAGAAAAAGTCGGCACCATACTCCGAATGAAACGCCCTGTGCGTGTGCACGACGTCCAGAAGCTTACTGGATGCTTGGCTGCTTTAAGTCGATTCATCTCTCGCCTCGGTGAAAAGGCATTGCCCCTTTACCGACTAATGAAGAAGACAGACAAGTTTGAGTGGACTCCAGAAGCTGATGCAGCGTTTGCCGAGTTAAAAAGTCCGCTCTCCACCCAGCCGGTGCTTGCTGCTCCAATCAGCAAAGAGCCTCTGTTGCTTTATATTGCAGCCACAGTACAAGTCGTCAGTACAGTACTTACGGTTGAGCGGGAAGATGAAGGGAAAGCCTTCAAAGTTCAGCGCCCAGTGTATTATCACTCTGAAGTTTTGACCCCATCAAAGCAAAGATATCCTCATTATCAGAAGCTTGTGTATGGGATCTACATAACCATGAAGAAGGTTGCTCATTATTTCTCTGATCATGACATTATACTCGTCAGTGACGCACCATTGTCAGAGATTCTGCATAACAGAGATGCAACTTGTCGAGTGGCTAAATGGGCGATTGAACTCCTTCCCCTTGATGTCAAATTCGAGGCAAAGAAAGCCATTAAGTCCCAGGCTATAGCAGATTTCCTTGCCGAGTGGATTGAGCAATAGCAGCCGACTCAAGTTCACTCGGAGCATTGGACCATGTTCTTTGATGGATCTAAGATATTAAACGGTTCTGGTGATGGGGTTGTTTTGGTTTCCCCCCGAGGAGATAAACTCAAATATGTGCTCCAAATCCACTTTGATTCCTCCAACAATTAAGCAGAATATGAAGCACTCTTGTATGGGTTGCGCATGGCCATCTCACTCGGCGTCTGTCGCCTTATGGTTTACGGCGACTCAGATTTGGTGGTCAATCAGGTGATGAAGGAGTGGGACATTAGAAGCCCAGCCATGACTGGATACAGCAATGCAGTGAGGAAGCTCGAAAAGAAGTTCGAAGGGTTAGAGCTCCACCACATACCCCGACTGAAAAAAATCAAGCAGTTGACGATCTGGCGAAATAGGATCCAAGAGAGAGGCCATCCCCAGTGATGTGTTCTTGGAGCATATCCACACTCCGTTAGTCGTAGAAGATCCTTTTACCAATGAAGCTCCACAACCTAAGAGTGTTACGGACCCGACTGAGGTTGAAGTCCCAGCAGTGGTCGACCTGATCATGGAAGTTTTGGTGATCACTCCAGATTGGACAGTACCATACATCGTGTATATCTTGAGGAAAGAACACCCGGTGGATGAAAAAGAGGCTCGACAGATCGTCCGCCAATCTAAGGCCTTTACCGTGATAAGAGGACAGTTGTACAGAGAAAGCGCGACTGGAGTTGGTCAGAAATGCATAACACCGGAGGAAGGTCGAATAATCCTTGATGACATCCACTCGGGGACCTATGGCCATCATGCGTCCTCTCGGACCATCGTGGCCAAAGCATACTGAGCCGGATTTTATTGGCCAAGAGCGAATGAAATGGCGAAGGAGATAGTCGACAAGTGCGAGGGATGTCAATTTTACTCCAATATGTCGCACAAGCCTGCGTCAGCTTTGAAGACTATACCACTCGTCTAGCCCTTTGCAGTGTGGGGTTTGGATATGGTCGGTCCTTTGAGAACAGGCAGAAGTAGTTTTACCCATGTGCTGGTAGCAGTCGACAAGTTCACTAAGTGGATCGAAGCTAAACCCATCAAAAACCTCGATGCCGGTACTGCCGTCAGCTTCATCAGAGAATTAATATTCAGATATGGGGTCCCGCACAGCATCATCACGGACAACGGGTCAAACTTCGACTCCGAAGAGTTCAGAGCTTTCTGCACGTCTCAAGGCACGCGAGTCGACTATGCTTCAGTCGCTCATCCACAGTCGAATGGACAGGCAGAACGAGCCAACGGTTTGATTCTCAAAGGGTTGAAATCCCGTTTGATGCGTGATCTTAAGCATGCGGCTGGTGCATGGGTTGACGAACTTCCCTCGGTGCTTTGGGGGTTAAGGACCATGCCCAACCGGTTGACTGGAAGAACTCCATTCTTCTTGGTCTACGGAGCTGAAGCGGTCTTGCCAAGCGACCTTCTCCACAATGCTCCTCGGGTCGAGCTCTACACCGAAGCAGAAGAAGAACAGGCGCGGCAGGATGCAGTCGACCTATTAGAGGAAGAAAGGGAGATGGCTCTGATCAGATCGACCATTTATCAACAAGACTTGCATCGCTTCCACGCCAAAAACGTGAAGAGTCGAGCCTTCCAGGAAGGAGATTTAGTTCTCCGAGTGGATCAGCAGAAACCACACAAGCTTGCTCCTTCTTGGGAAGGTCCCTTCATCGTCACCAAGGTTCTCCACAATGGAGCATACCGTCTTTATAATGTCGAACATCAGATCGACGAGCCCCGAGCTTGGAACGCGGAGCTTCTCCGCCCCTTTTACACCTAAGTATTCACTCGGATGAGTTGTAATAAAAGTACTTCAGTAGTTTATTTATCAAAGACAAGAGCTTTATAATCTTCCTAGTAATCGTTATTTCTTTTGCCCACTCAAAACAATCCCCCAGTGGGTGGCTTGGCTGCGAATCCGATTCGCCCAAGTCTGTAAAAAAACAAATCCTAACTGAGTGGTGAGCCAGTCTCCCACACGAAGGCTTAGCTGCGAAATCCGTTTTGCCTAAGATAAACAAAATCCTACCGAGTGGTAAGCCAGCCTTCCACTCGGAGGCTTAGCTGCAGTCCAAGTACTCGCCTAAGATAAATAAAATCCTGTCGAGTGGTAAGCCAGCCTTCCACTCGGAGGATTAGCTGAAGTCCAAGTACTCGCCTAAGATAAATAAAATCCTGTCGAGTGGTAAGCCAGCCTTCCACTCGGAGGCTTAGCTGTAGTCCAAGTACTCGCCTAAGATAAACAAAATACTGTCGAGTGGTAAGCCAACCTTCCACTCGGAGGCTTAGCTGCAGCATTGCGCTCGCCTAAGTACAAGTACAACATGCGCTTCGCAAGGAGGACGAGGTGCAGGTCGACTGCTACCCTCTCCTTCCGAGCTACGCCACAAGTACAACGTGCGCTCTGCAAGGAAGACGAGGTGCAGGTCGACTGCTACTCTCTCCTTCTGAGCTACGCCACAAATACAACGTGCGCTCTGCAAGGAGGACGAGGTGCAGGTCGACTGCTACCCTCTCCTCCCGAGCTACGCCACCAATACAAAATCCTACTGAGTGGAGAGCAAACCTCCCACTCGGGGGCTTAGCTGCAGCCCAGTGCTCGCCTAAGTATCTGAAATCCTACCGAGTGGAGAGCTGACCTCCCACTCGGGGGCTTAGCTGCAGCCCAGTGCTCGCCTAAGTATCTGAAATCCTACCGAGTGGAGAGCTGACCTCCCACTCGGGGGCTTAGCTGCAGCCTAGTGCTCGCCTAAGTATCTAAAATCCTACCGAGTGGAGAGCAAACCTCCCACTCGGGGGCTTAGCTGCAGCCCAGTGCTCGCCTAAGTATCTGAAATCCAACCGAGGGGAGAGCTGACCTCCCACTCGGGGGCTTAGCTGCAGCCCAGTGCTCGCCTAAGTATCTAAAATCCTACCGAGTGGAGAGCAAACCTCCCACTCGGGGGCTTAGCTGCAGCCCAGTGCTCGCCTAAGTATCTGAAATCCTACCGAGTGGAGAGTTGACCTCCCACTCGGGGGCTTAGCTGCAGCCCAGTGCTCGCCTAAGTATCTGAAATCCTACCAAGTGGAGAGCTGACCTCCCACTCGGGGGCTTAGCTGCAGTCTAGCGCTCGCCTAAGTATGTGAAAATCCTACCGAGTGGAGAGCAAACCTCTCACTCAGGGGCTTAGCTGCAGCCCATTGCTCGCCTAAGTGTATTGGGGAACAAGTCGATTGCAATGAGCGCTTCACTTTAACCTGCAAAAGACACCTCAAACCAAATGCAAACATATTCAACGTCGAATCCAAGTTCGGATAACACCTAACGGAACCGAAAGTGCTCAGGCGCTAGGCCTGTTAAGGTTTGTCGGTTACAAAACTCACTCGGCATACCGAGGCAAATTTAAAGTATCAAGCTCAGAAGTTTTTTACCCCTCCTGTGGAGGGCTAGAAGGTGCAACAAACTTGTCCATATCAATTCCATCTGCAATCCAAGTGGCAGCAGAAATGAAGGTCTCCATCAAAGATCTGAAATCGTGCTTCTTGGTGTTAGCCACCCTAAGAGCCACCAGCTTGTCCTCTCGTGCATCCTTGCAGTGAACGGACCAGAGACAGAGCAACATCCGCACCGCACCTGGCCGAAGACTTCTTCCACTCCTGCACTCGACTTGGGACCTCGTTCAGTCGAGTCATCAGGGACTCGAGGTTGTTCTGGAGCGTCTCTCTTGGCCAGAGTGTTGTGTCGATGCGAGAAGTTGCGACCTTCAGCCTTGCGAGATAATCGATGACAGCAGCAACACGAGATTCCAGCCGGAGCACATTCATGGCGACTTCTTCTTTCACAGGAGATTTGATGGGGTCCAGGTTTACTTCCAGTCGACCAGTCTCCTCTTCAAAGTTCTGACAGAACTCTGCAAGCACAACCACCGAGTCAAGACAAATAGTCGGAGGTTACAATTAAAATATTTGTTTGATACAAAGTATTACCTTCAAGCATGAGGAACAACTTCTTGGCGAGTCCACCCAGATAAGCCTCTAGATCGTTCTTCTTTCTCTTCAACTCACTGGCCTTGTCGTTCCGGGTGGTCTTGTCACTTTTCAGTCGACTGACCTCCTGGTTGGCAGCATCAAGAGCAGCTTTTAGATTGGTGTTTTCTTCTTCAAGCTTGGTCACTGAAGCCAACTTCTCATCAGCAAGCCTGGTCTTCTCTAAAGCAGTTTTTTGCATCTCAGCCAAGTCAAGCTCTTGCTTCTTCAGGGCATCCCTCACTTTGTCTGCAAAGTTACAGTGAGATTAGATTCGGAAACAAATAAGAGGCAAAGGCAGTCGTCAAAGGCCTCACCAAGCATACCTTTAGCTTCCTCCTTCGCCTTTGTTAAGTTCTCTTGGGCCAGTTTCAGATCGAGCTCGAGCTGAATGTGTTTGTTCTCCAACTCAGTATAACGAGCCGCAAGGTCACAGGATTTCTACGAAGAACCAATCGACAGATGTCAAAGACAATTCACTTCCGAGTAAGTAAGGAAAAATCATAGTGTTTCTAAGACTACGGCCGAATACAAACATTCGACCATAGTCTCGGGGACTACACCCAGTGGGTGCACTCAGCGTGCCCCCACTAGTTTCATCAGTTTGAGTCGACCAGTCGACCAACAACAAAAGGGGGGGGGAGAGATGTTCTTCAGACTATAGTCCACTACCAGCAGTCGACCACAGTCTCGGGGACTACACCCAGTGGGTGCACTCAGCGTGCCCCCACCGGTCTATGAATCTATTCGACCTAGTCGAGTAAGGAAAAACTTCAATCCTATGGTCGACTGCCAGCAGTCGACCATAACCTTGGGGACTACACCCAGTGGGTGCACTCAGCGTGCCCCCACTAATCTGGAATTCGAATCGACACACCCAGTGGGTGTAGGACAAACTCTAAGAATTTCAGAAAAAAGAGTTTTCAGATATCATATCCTAACAGAACAGGCAGTGACCGACTGACCTGAACATTACTCTGAAGAGCCGAACTGGCGTCATAAGCTGCCTAGCTGGCTTCTCATATTGCCTTCACTTGCTCCATCATGACCCCCGCTTGGCGTATTGCTTCTTTAGCAGCACTAGCTTGGTCTTCTGGAACGGGGTAGGTGGAGAAAAGCGAGGGTTGAGCAGCACTCGACGATGAAGGACGAGCACTCATCAATGGCACCGCAAAGGTTACGGTAGGCCGAGTGACATTGTCTCCCTCCACGACCAACGTCTCGGGTGCTGGCACATCCTGAGCCGCCTTGCCAGCAGACGTTTTCTTGCTTCTCCTCTACCTTGGTGGTTCTTCGTCGTCGTCGTCAGGAAGGTCAATAACAATGTTAGATGAAGCTGCAGAAAGAATCAAAATTAGAGACAATAAGTCAGTCGACTGAAAATGACATCACAAGAGTCATACCAGGTTTTGAGGTAGCAGCATCCTCCATCTCGTGGTCTTCAGCCCTGGCCGAAGTATCAGAAGTAGCAGCACTGCAGTTCCGGAAGTCAGTCGATTGACCCATGAGTCGACCAAGAGCAAGTTCATGAAACGGGGAAAACTCAAGACTACCATTACCCTGAGATAGTGGGGATCACCATCTTCATCTTCGGCAAGACCTTCGCAGGTTTCAACGGTGCCACTCAAGATTGCTTTAGAGCCTTCTCAGTCGGCGCCGGAGAAGTAGTCCGAGGGCGCTTGGTCGACTGGGTAGTGGTCACGACCCCCTTACCACGCTCAGTCGCGGGATCATGACAAGCTTCGAGCGTCTTTCCGAGCGGGGAGGTGCAACTTCCTCCTCCTCCTCCTCCTCTTCCTCCTCATCAGAGTCTTCAGCCTCTTCATCATCGTCAGCATCCTAATCCCACTCCTCCGGGCTTTCGCCCACACTTCCTTCCTCCTCTTCAGTCGGCGTCTGCGCTCCATTGGGCATCGAGTATAACTCCGTGGTGGCCTGTCAAGCAACAAAGCAAAACAAAGATCACTCGACCAATTCACAGCGAAGCAGAATGAATAAAGCAAGATTGCGATTGGAAATAAATGGCCATACTATGTCCGGTGTGTAGGTACAGTCAAGTGGTGGGATCCTCCTGGCCCCTCGAGGGTTGTCCTTATTCCCCGTGATCGCGGTCACCCACCTCTCTAGTGTGGCATCGTCGACCACCTCTGGATGGACCCGAGTGGTGTCCTCGGTCCCACAATACAGCCACATCGGATGGCCTCGGTACTGAAGTGGTTGGATGCGCCGCCTAAGGAAGACCTCCAGAAGATCCATACCCGTCACTCCTTCTCTAACGAGTTGGACTACGTGCTCCATCAACATTTTTACCTGAACTTTCTCCTCGAGAAGCACTTTCAAAGAAGAGGGTTTGTCCACTCGGTCCATGGAAAACGGAGGGAGGCCAGTCGACTGCCCCGGCGTTGACTCGTCCTGGCAGTAGAACCAAGTCGACTGCCACCCTCTGACCGACTCAGGAAGGGTCATGGCTGGGAAAGTACTCTTATTCCTCATCTGGATCCCAAGACCACCGCACATCTGGATAACCTTGGTCCTCTCATCGTCCGGACTTGCCTTTTTCACTGTCTGTGAGCGACAGGTGAATATGTGCTTGAAGAGACCCCAGTGTGGTCGACAACCCAGGAAGTTCTCGCACATGGACACAAAGGCAGCAAGATGGCCTCCAGCCATTTCGCGGAATCTGGGCTCATCATCGCTTCCTCATAGTTCGTAGGTTCATCATGGTCTAGTAACATGACTTCCAGAACATGATTACCGTACCACTCTGGTACGGATCTTACTCTGGAAGACCTACGAGGTTTGGTAGCAACTTGATCTGAAGTTTCATGATCATCATCATTAACTTCCTCACTAATTGTTGTAGGAATCACTAGACTGATTTCTGTGATGAACTACTTTCCAATAAGGGAGAAGGTACAATTACCTCATCAAGTTCTACTTTCCTCCCACTCACTTCTTTCGAGAGGAACTTCTTCTCTAGAAAGGATCCATTTTTGCAATGAATAACTTGACTTCGAATCTGTGATAGAAGGTGTACCCAAAAGTCTCTTTTGGGTATTCTATGAAGGAACACTTCTCTGATTTGGGTTTGAGCTCATCATGCTGAAACTTTTTCACATAAGCATCGCAACCCCAAACTTTAAGAAACGACAGCTTAGGTTTATTGCTAAACCATAGTTCATACGGTGTCATCTCAACGGATTTAGATGGTGCCCTATTTAACGTGAATGCAGCTGTCTCTAATGTACAACCCCAAAACGATAGTGGTAAACCGATAAGAGACATCATAGATCGCACTATATCCAATAAAGCGCGGTTACGACATTCGAGCACACCATACCGTTGTGGTGTTCCAGGTGGCATGAGTTTGTGAAACTATTCCACATTGTTTTAATTTAAGACCAAACTCGTAACTCAAATATTTGTCTCCGTGATCAAATCACAGAAACTTTATTTTCTTGTTACGATGATTCTCCACTTCACTCTGAAATTCTTTTGAACTTTTCAAATGTTTCAGACATGTGCTTCATTAAGTAGATATACTCATATCTGCTCAAATCATCTTGTGAAGGTCAGAAAATAATGATACCCGCCACGAGCATCAATACTCATTGGATCGCATACATCGGTATGTATTATTTCCAACAAGTCAGTAGCTCGTTCCATTGTTCTGAAGAACGGTGTTTTAGTCATCTTGCCCATAAGGCACGGTTCGCAAGCATCAAATGATTCATAACCAAGTGATTCCAAAAATCCATCTTTATGGAGTTTCTTCATGTGATTTACACCGATATGACCCAAACGGCAGTGCCACAAATAACTTGCACTCTCATTATTAACTTTGCATCTTTTGGCATCAATATTATGAATATGTGTATCACTATGATCGAGATCCAATAAACTATTTTCATTGGGTGTATGACCATTGAAGGTTTTATTCATGTAAATAGAACAAAAATTATTCTCTGACTTTAAATGAATAACCGTATTGCAATAAACATGATCTAATCATATTCATGCTCAACGCAAACACCAAATAACATTTATTGAGGTTCTACACAAATCTCGAAAGTGTAGGGAGAGTGTGATGATGATCATATCAATCTTGGAACTACTTCCAACACACATCGTCACTTCACCCTCAACTAGTCTCTATTTATTCCGTAACTCCTATTTCGAGTTACTAATATTTAGCAACTGAACAAGTATCAAATACTCAGGGGCTACTATAAACACTAGTAAAGTACACATCAATAACATGTATATCAAATATACCCTTGTTCACTTAGCCATCCTTCTTATCCACCAAATATTCAGGGCATTTCCGCTTCTAGTGACCATTTCCTTTGCAGTATAATCACTCAGTTTCAGGCTTTGGTCCGGGTTTGGGCTTCTTCGCGGGAGTGACAACTTGCTTGTCATTCTACTTGAAGATCCCCTTTCTTTCCCTTTGCCCTTTTCTTGAAACTAGTGGCCTTGTCAATCATCAACACTTGATGCTCTTTCTTGATTTCTACCTTCGTCGATTTCAACATCGCGAAGAGCTCGGGAATCGTTTTCGTCATCCCTTGCATTATAGTTCATCACGAAGTTCCAGTAACTTGGTGATGGTGACTAGAGAATTCTGTCAATCACTATCTTATGTGGAAGATTAACTCCCACTTGATTCAAGCGATTGTAGTACCCAGACAATCTGAGCACATGCTCACTAGTTGAGCGATTCTCCTCCATCTTTTAGCCATAGAACTTGTTGGAGACTTCATATCTCTCAACTCGGGTATTTGCTCAAAATATTAACTTCAACTCCTAGAACATCTCATATGGTCCATGACGTTCAAAACATCTTTGAAGTCCCGATTCTAAGCCATTAAGCATGGTGCACTAAACTATCAAGTAGTCATCATATTGAGCTAGCCAAACGTTCATAACGTCTGCATCTGCTCCTGCAATAGGTCTGTCATCTAGCGGTGCATTAAGGACATAATTCTTCTGTGCAGCAATGAGGATAAACCTCAGATCACGGATCCAATCCGCATCATTGCTACTAACATCTTTCAACACAATTTTCTCTAGGAACATATCAAAATAAACATATGAAAGCAACAATGCAAGCTATTGATCTAGAGTATAATTTGCAAAATACTACCAGGACTAAGTTCATGATAAATTTAAGTTCAATTAATCATATTACTAAAGAACTCCCACTTAGATAGACATCCCTCTAATCCTCTAAGTGATCACGTGATCCATATCAACTAAACCATGTCTGATCATCACGTGAGATGGAGTAGTTTCAATGGTGAACATCACTATGTTGATCATATCTACTATATGATTCACGCTCGACCTTTCGGTCTCTGTGTTCCGAGGCCATATCTGTTATATGCTAGGCTCGTCAAGTTTAACCTGAGTATTCCGCGTGCGCAACTGTTTTGCACCTGTTGTATTTGAACGTAGAGCCTATCACACCCGATCATCATGTGGTGTCTCAGCACGAAGAACTTTCACAACGGTGCATACTCAGGGAGAACACTTCTTGATAATTTTAGTGAGAGATCATCTTAAAATGCTACCCTCAATCAAAGCAAGATAAGATGCATAAAGGATAAACATCACATGTAATCAATATAAGTGATATGATATGGCCATCATCATCTTGTGCTTGTGATCTACATCTCCGAAGCACCTCCATGATCACCATCATCACCGGTGCAACACCTTGATCTCCATCGTAGCAGCATTGTCATTTACGCCATCTATTGTTTCTACGACTATCGCTACCGCTTAGTGATAAAGTAAAGCAATTACAGGGCGTTTGCATTTCATACAATAAAGCGACAACTATATGGCTCCTGCCAGTTGCCGATAACTTCAGTTACAAAACATGATCATCTCATACAATAAAATATAGCATCACGTCTTGACCATATCACATCACAACATGCCCTGGAATAACAAGTTAGACGTCCTCTACTTTGTTGTTGCAAGTTTTACGTGGCTGCTACGGGCTTAGCAAGAACCGTTCTTACCTATGCATCAAAACCACAACGATAGTTTGTCAAGTTGGTGCTGTTTTAACCTTCGCAAGGACCAGGCGTAGCCACACTCGGTTCAACTAAAGTGAGAGAGACAGACACCCGCCAGTCACCTTTAAGCACGAGTGCTCGTAACGGTGAAACCAGTCTCGCGTAAGCGTACACGTAATGTCGGTCCAGGCCGCTTCATCTCACAATACCGCTGAACCAAAGTATGACATGCTGGTAAGTAGTATGACTTATATCACCCACAACTCACTTGTGTTCTACTCGTGCATATGACATCTACGCATAAAACCAGGCTCGGATGCCACTGTTGGGGAACGTAGTAATTTCAGAAAAAATCCTAAGCACACGCAAGATCATGGTGATGCATAGAAACAAGAGGGGAGAGTGTTGTCCACGTACCCTCGTAGACCGAAAGCGGAAGCGTTAGCACAACGCGGTTGATGTAGTCGTACGTCTTCACGGCCCAACCGATCAAGCACCGAAACTACGGCACCTCTGAGTTCTAGCACACGTTTAGATCGATGACGTCCCTCGAACTCCGATCCAGCCGAGTGTCGAGGGAGAGTTCTGTCAGCACGACGGCGTGGTGACAATCTTGATGTTCTACCATCGCAGGGCTTCGCCTAAGCACCGCTACCATATTATAGAGGTGGACTATGGTGGAGGGGGGCACCGCACACGGCTAAGAGATCCAAGGGATCAATTGTTGTTGTGCCTTTGGGGTGGCCCCTGCCCCCGTATATAAAGGAGCAAGGGAGGAGGAGGCCGGCCCTAGGAGGGGCGCGCCAAGGGAGTAGGATTCCTACTCCTAGTAGGAGTAGGTTTCCTTCTTTCCTAGTCCAACTAGGAGAAGGGGGGAAAGGAGGGGAGTGGAGAAGGAAGGGAGAGGGGGGCCGCGCCCCAAACCCCTTGTCCAAATCGGACTGGGCTGGGGAGGGGCGCGCGCACCTCCTGGCTTCTTCCCACTAAGGCCCATTAAGGCCCAATACTCTTCCCCGTATTCCCGTAACTCCCCGGTACTCCGAAAAATACCCGAATCACTTGGAACCTTTCCGAAGTCCAAATATAGTCCTCCAATATATCAATCTTTACGTCTTGACCATTTCGAGACTCCTCGTCATGTCCCCGATCTCATTCGGGACTCCGAACTCCTTCGGTACATCAAAACTCATAAACTCATAATAAAATTGTCATCGAAACCTTAAGCGTGCGGACCCTACGGGTTCGAGAACAATGTAGACATGACCGAAACACGTTTCCGGTCAATAACCAATAGCGGAACCTGGATGCCCATATTGGCTCCCACATATTCTACGAAGATCTTTATCGGTCAGGCCGCATAACAACATACGTTTTTCCCTTTTTCATTGGTATGTTACTTGCCCGAGATTCGATCATCGGTATCTCAATACCTAGTTCAATCTCATTACCGGCATGTCTCTTTACTCGTTCCGTAATACATCATCTCACAACTAACTCATTAGTTGCAGTGCTTGCAAGGCTTATGTGATGTGTATTACCGAGAGGGCCCAGAGATACCTCTCCGATAATTGGAGTGACAAATCCTATTCTCGAAATACGCCAACCCAACATGTACCTTTGGAGACACCTGTAGATCTCCTTTATAATCACCCAGTTACATTGTGACGTTTGGTAACACACAAAGTGTTCCTCCGGTAAACAGGAGTTGCATAATCTCATAGTCATAGGAACATGTATAAGTCATGAAGAAAGCAATAGCAACATACTAAACGATCAAGTGCTAAGCTAACAGAATGGGTCAAGTCAATCACATCATTCTCCTAATGATGTGATCCTGTTAATCAAATGACAACTCATGTCTATGGTTAGGAAACATAACCATCTTTGATTAATGATCTAGTCAAGTAGAGGCATACTAGTGACACTCTGTTTGTCTATGTATTCACACATGTATTATGTTTCCGGTTAATACAATTCTAGCATGAATAATAAACATTTATCATGGTATAAGGAAATAAATAATAACTTTATTATTGCCTCTAGGGCATATTTCCTTCAGGCCTTGCCACAAATACGATGTCAACTACATGATCATGCAAAGAGCAATATGACAATGATGATGCGTGTCATAATAACGGAACGGTGGAAAGTTGCATGACAATATATCTTGAAATGGCTATAGAAATGTCATAATAGGTAGGTATGGTGGCTGTTTTGAGGAAGGTAAATAATGGGTTCAATACCGGCAAAAGTTGCGCGGTAATAAGAGAGGCTAGCAAAGTGGAAGGATGAGTGTGTGTATATCCATGGACTCACATTAGTCATAAAGAACTCATATACTTATTGCAAAAGTCTACTTAGCCCTCGAAGCAAAGTACTACTACGCATGCCCCAAGAGGGATAGATTGGTAGGAAAAGACCATCGCTCGTCTCCGACTGCCACTCATAAGGAAGACAATCAAAAGAGCACCTCATGCAACAAATTTGTCACACAAGTTTTACCATACGTGCATGCTATGGGACTTGCCAACTTCAACAAAAATATTTTCAATTTCATAATTACCCACTAGCATGACTCTAACATTACTACCTTTATATCTCAAGACAATTTTCAAGCAACATATTAATCATAGCATCCAATTCACTTCCTATGATAGTTTTCATTCAAATTACCATGCTGTTTAAGACTCTCAAAATAATATAAGTGAAGAATGAGAGTTCATTAATTTCTACAAAATAAAACCACCGCCGTGCTCTAAAAAGATGTAAGTGAAGTACTAGAGCAAACGACAAACTACTCCAAAAGATATAAGTGAAGATCAATGAGTAGCTAAATGATTATGCAACTATGTGAAGACTCTCTCTCATTAAAGAATTTCAGATCTTGGTATTGTATTCAAGCAGCAAGCAAAACAAAATAAAATGGCATTGCAAGGATAGCACAACTCATGTGAAGAAGCAAAAACTTAGGCTCAACCGATACTAACCGATGATTGCCGAAGAAGAAAGGTGGGATGCCTACCGGGGCATCCCCAAGCTTAGATGCTTGAGACTTCTTGAAATATTATTTTGGGGTGCCTTGGGCATCCCCAAGCTTGAACTTTTGTGTCTCCTTAATTCCTCTCATATCATGGTTTCTCTTTTTATCAAAAGCTTCATTCACAAGAAACTCAACAAGAACTCGTGAGATAGGTTAGTATAAGCCAATGCAAAACCTTATCATATTCTACTGTAAAAAATCACTAAAATTATTATTCAACATTGAATACTAAATTCCTCTGCATATTTAATACTTCTATCCTCAAATAGAATCATTAAACAAGCAAACATACGCAAACAATGCAAACATAACAACAATCTGCCAAAACAATACATTCTGTAAAGAATGCAAGAGTAACAATACTTCCCTGACTCCAAAAATTATGAACTAAAATTCCCACTGTAATAAATTTATCAGAGCTTAATATGCAAAAAGATTCAACGTTATAACATTCTCTGACTTTTCTAGGGAATCCTATATACTTAAAAAGTTCACCCCCACTACTTGATTTATCTCAACATGCAACATAGCCAAGTCATCATCCAATCACATCCAGCGACGTTACACCTCATGCATTCCCACTGGCACGTAATTGTAAATCTTAACATGCAACATTTCATTACCAGCGTCCGACTGTACACCTGCCTTCTATTGGTTTCCACTTCCAGCCGTAACGCATAGACATACCTCTTCATCATTGGAAAAAATACAAAACGATTGACCACTCTGTTCCCCACAAAAAAGGACACCAGGTTTCCCCCCCCCCCCCCCTATGGAGGCTGGGAGCCGATCTCTGCATCAGGGAACTAATGCTCTCCTCAGGGGCTCTCTGGGATTCTCCTTGCCGGTGTATTTCCATGCGTGCGCTGGTCCTCCACTCCCCGTGTTTGCCTCTGTCATGACTAGGTAGCTGCACAGCCATTGGGGAGGTCGATGTTGGCCGGTTCCAGCAGAATCAGATCGGTGGCTGGTGGGTTTCTAATCTGAAGTTGGCTTACTTTTCTTCCTTGAAGGAACTCGATCATTGGTGCATCGCTGCGTAGAGCCTCAGCCATGGCATGGAGGTATTTGTTTTCTGCCTGGAGGGAACACCCGGTGTTCCGATGAGTCCACTGGGTCACCATGTCATCTAATTTTCATTTTTTTTCCTTTTCATCATGGCAGGAACACATTGGTGTGCCGCTGGGCAAGGCCTCAACCATGGCATGGAGGTTTTCTCTTTTTGTCATGGAAGGAACTCCCATACAGGAGTCCACCGGATCATCGTGTCATTCAATTTTCAACAGAACATTGCTCCTCTCCATCTCCTATATAGTCAAGACGCTTCTCCATGCAATAGAAATAATCAATACAACAATTCTAGCATGTAACCGACGAGGCAGGCGAGCAGTCAACTTCCTATAATATATCTTGCTCACCACATCCATGCCAAAATAACACTGTTCTACTATACCCAGGCAAGCTGCTGTTACCTTTTCTTCCTACCTCCCATTCCACGGTAACCACCCAACCCTAGTAGTGTGCACGCCTTCACGGTTCATTCCCGAGTCCCGCCGCACCGTCTGTTGTACCGCCGTGTTGTACACTCACTGGTCCAGGTTACCAAGTCTGTGTCTTTTCACATAGACTTCACGGAGATGCACTTTCACTTGGACATAAGGTAACAAATATCTTTGTTGAGTATACATTGTTTGATTGCTAATATATGTCTTTGTTTTTCTCATGACTTTTTTACCAATTACTAAAGTGTAATGGTGTGATGCCTACCAAGATTTAATTTTGTTTCCTTCACAATTAGGCCTTTCAACTTTACTGCCTTAGTTGCTCATTATTTTCCATCATATTGACTGATATCCCTCCCACTGAATTTAGAACTACGAGATGATGTGTCTAACAAAAAAAATAGTATGCGAGTTTGCAAATTGCTCCATTGAACAGGTTAGTTACACAAGTGATCTTCCCAATAGGTTATCATATAAGTGTTGCGACTTCAATCCATCGGTTGGTATGTTTTTGCAAAGTTAGGATAGATACAGAAACATCAGAATTCAACATCTATAGTTCTATACATATCTTAAACATGTTATGATTTTTTTGGAAGTCAAAATATGTTCGGATTTTACCTCTTCACGACACACATATAAGGTATATTCATATTAACTGAGTCAAGAAATGATTCACCGATCTTGCCGAATAAGTTATTTCATGCAGTAAAAATATGTTCTTCCTTTTCTCTATTAATAGTTTGTATGCATTTAATCTTGCAAGATGCATCCTGCATGCCCATTTGGAGGAGGTATATTAATTTATCACGAAGGCAATCTATTTATTGCCATTCATCTATACAACTGTATTTTTCTTTGTTTCTTTCATATTTGTTACAAAATGCACCCTATTCTCCCTTTGGTGAACTTTCTTGCACTTATTTATTCTTTGCAGAATGTGGCAATAGAGAATAATATATATATTTGGTCATTGCTTATCGAAGAACCTCTGAACCGTTTCAAGATGCTAAGGTTAGCTTTCAGTTTTAGAGATTTGTTTCTTTAGTACTATATATGGTTTAATATTCACATATTATAATTTCTTGATCTACTATTGGTTTCACAACTAAATTTATGATTAGTTTGCATCCAAGTAGTGGGAACACGATGCCATTGACACTCATAATCTATGATAGCTATCATGTCTGATGTGCCAGAGGTAACTCATCCATCATTTGTTCGTGAGTGCCCTTAACTAAGGTGATAACTTTTTCCACTGATTTGTTGGAGATGCTTTGTGCAAATTAGTGCAGTTGTTTTGATGCTTTAGGATATGTCATGTTTCAGAGCCAAAACAAGTTTCAGTTAGTGTTACTATAAAAAATGTTTCACTTTGTTTTCTTATAATATTTCCATAAGATACATATGCTGGTGGTTATCAAGTGTATTCCTCATTTTCTGTCATACGCTGCCATTTCAAGATGTCAATTTTTTCATCCGGTTCCAGATTAATTGTGGTGGTTATTTGTATTGATTCCAATTTCCTAACCAAACATAGTTCCCGTTTAAAGATACTTTGATAAAATGTGGCTTTAACATTCATGAGGATGGTTATGAAATGCAAAGGATCAACACAATCAATTATCATAAAAATATATTTCAACCAGTTCCCGCCGCGACGCGCGGGGTATCATCTAGTTTTTGTAACAACGGTAAACTTTCTGTTTTCAAACAGCAACATGTATACTAGCAAAATAAGCATGGCAAAGGCTATCCTTGACATTTTTATTGAAACTAAAGACGCAAAACATTATTCTAAATAACAGCAAGCAAATACGAACAGGAGAAAATGACGCTCCAAGCAAAACACATATCATGTGGCGAATAAAGATATAGCTCCAAGTAAGGTTACCGATGAACTAAGACGAAAGAGGGGATGCCATCCGGGGCATCCCCAAGCTTAGGCTCTTGGTTGTCCTTGAATATTACCTTGGGGTGCCTTGGGCATCCCCAAGCTTAGGCTCTTGCCACTCCTTATTCCATAGTCCATCGAATCTTTTACCCAAAACTTGAAAACTTCAACCACACAAAACTCAAAACAAAATTCGTAAGCTCCGTTAGTATAAGAAAATAAATCACCACTTAGGTACTGTAATGGACTCATTATAAATTAATATCGGTGTGAAACCTACTGTATTCCAACTTATCTATGGTTCATACCCTACGATACTACTCATAGATTCATCAAAATAAGCAAACAACACAACGAAAACAGAATCTGTCAAAAACAGAACATTCTGTAGTAATCTGTATCAAACGTATACATATGGAACTCAAAAAATTCTGAACTAAACTGCTGGACCTGAGGAATTTTTCCATTAATCATATGCAAACAGAATCAACCTAAAAGCACTCTCCAGTAAAAAATGGCAGCTATTCTCGTTAGCGCAAAAGTTTCTGTTTTTACAGCAAGATCATAAAGACTTCACCCAAGTCTTCCCAAAGGTTCTACTTGGAACTTTATTGAAACAAAAGCTATAAAACATGATTACTACAGTAGCATAATCATGTGGACACACAAAAACAGTAAGGATAAATATTGGGTTGTCTCCCAACAAGCATTTTTCTTTAATGCCTTTCTAGCTAGGCATGATGATGGCAATGATGCTCACATAAAAGATAAGAATTGAAACATAACGGGAGCATCATGAAGCATATGACTAGCACATTTAAGTCTAACCCACTTCCTATGCATAGGGATTTTGTGAGCAAACAACTTATGGGAACAATAATCAACTAGCATAGGAGGGTAAAATAAGCATAACTTCAAAACTTTAAGCACATAGAGAGGAAACTTGATATTATTGCAATTCCTACAAGCATATGTTCCTCCCTCATAATAATTTTCAGTATCATCATGAATGAATTCAACAATGTAGCGAGCACCTAAAGCATTATTTTCATGATCTACAAGCATAAAAATTTACTACTCTCCACATAAGCAAAATTCTTCTCATCCGGAATAGTGAGAGTATCATAAAAGACTTGAACTAAAAATTGTTTCCA
This sequence comes from Triticum dicoccoides, assembly GCF_002162155.2. NCBI lineage: Eukaryota > Viridiplantae > Streptophyta > Magnoliopsida > Poales > Poaceae > Triticum > Triticum dicoccoides. Next base: position 366,828,416 of record NC_041381.1, on the reverse strand, counting down.
CATTAAAAGAGTAATGTTGAGAAAAAGGGTAATCATAATCATGACAAGTTTTATAAATATAATCATCACTACTTTTTATAGCATAAGTTTCATCACAATAATCATCATAAGTAGCAACTTCGTTCTCATCATAATCGATTGAAACCTCTCCCAAGGTAGTGGAATCACTAAATAAAGTTGACACTCTTCCAAATCCACTTTCATATTCATCACAATAAGATTCAACATCCTCCAAAATAGTGGTATCACTACTACCTAAAGTTGACACTCTTCCAAACCCACTTTCATCAATATAATCATCATAAAGAGGCATGCTATCATCATAATAACTTTGCATATCAAAACTTGGGATGCTAAAAATATCATCTTCATTAAACGTAGCATCCCCAAGCTTGGGACAAACGTTATTTCCAACAAATATATTCTCAAATTGTCAGGACCCCGACTCGATGTCACATCGATCTAGCCGGTAACACCTCATATCACTTTGCGGCCTCACGCACGGTATCCCCACGGGTGTCGTCTTACCTTTTTCCCGGGACCGTTTGCGCCTTTTGGCTCGCGTATATGATAGTGTCGCTAGCATCCATATGATAAGGAGCCCGGGCTGACATGACTAGTCGTAAACCCAAAGTGGCACAGACTTACAGGGACAGGCATCCATGACCCAGCTTCGAACGTGTCGGTCATCAGCAAGTGGGTCCGGGCTGTAGCACTGGGCTAGCAGGACTCCGGTAAACCGGGCTGTAGCGGGCTAACAGGACTCCGGTACTCAAAGCGTGACATTTCCCCGAAGGGACAGACACAGGAACGAAGAAGGACACATGCCGGCCAGCCTAAGTGTTCCAGAGCAGTAGCAAGCTACCATGGCTCAGCGGTAACACTAGGAGACATTTCCCGGTAAGAGAGGCTACTAAGGATAAACAACTAGATAGTCAGATCCCACACATACCAAGCATTTCAATCATACACACAATATGCTCGATATGTGCAATACAACGAAACATCACAACATGACTCTACGACACAAGTACTTTATTTAAGGCTCAGGGAGCCATACATAACATACACCAAGGTACGGGTCTCACGACCCAACATACAAGTCATACAGTCATACAAACCAGCAGCGGAAGTAACTTGTCTGAGTACAGACAACTAGTAAAATAAAAGAGGCTTGGAAAGCCTAGCTATACTACGTGGTCCTTCACAAGCTCAGGGTCACCACCTGGGTCTTTAGCCTACTCGTTGATGTCAACGTCTACATAGAACCCATCAGAAGGGGTTGCAGCGTCTTCTGTAAAAATGTAGATTATAGCAACATGAGTACAAGGGTACTCAGCAAGACTTACATCAGATCCTACATACATGCATAGTATCACGAAGGGTTGGTGGAGTTATTGCAGCAAGCCAGCTTTGACTCTTGGCTAGGCTATCCTACGATACTCCAACTTGAAATGGTTTTGCGCACACGAGTCCACTACTCACCACTTCAATACACTACTGAGGATCCACCTCCGTCTTCCCACGGAAGGGCCATCCTCGGCACTCACACTTATCTTGAGGCTTTTAACAGTTTCCATTTACTTGTCTATGAACTGTATAGGCAACCAAGTAGTCCTTTACCGCGGACGCAGCTATTCGAATAGATCATGTTAACCCTGCAGGGGTGTACTTCTTCATACACGCTCTCACCACTTACCGTCGTTTACACGACATGTACTCGGCAACCTTCAAGCGGAAGCCCAACGTGGGTGTCGGCCACGACCTACCTAATCACCTAAGCCTCCAGTCCAGGTTTATCGCCTATTCAGGTTCCATCCGCAGGGAGTCCGGCCGAGGTTTCCCATACGGCCCCGAACGATGTGAACAGGGTTCCCGAGATATCTAACGGGTATTCGGTACACCCGGCCACGTACCTACCGCATCACAGCCCACCCCTACGGTCAGCGCTGTCCACGGCCTCCAGTAGGCTACAAACACCAGAAACTAGTTGCAACTCCTGGACGGAGAACTAGGGTGAATAAGAAGCCGAGAGGGTCCATTGGTTTCGGGCCCAATGCATGGTAGTAGCTGATTCTTAAATCACACATACAGATCTCAGTGCTTAAGGCCGGCTTCAATGAAACAACCCACCATGTACTCCTACATGGCCTCTCATCGATACCTTTACCAAATCGTGTTCACCACACCACTCCCATTACTGACATAATCATTTCACTCTAGCCCATCACCCAGATGAACCAGACCTGACACGACTCTAAGCATAGCAGGCATAGCAAGGTAGGAACAACACATACATAGGGCTCAATCAACTCCTACACATGCTAGTGGGTTTCATCTAGTTACTGTGGCAATGACAGGTCATGCAGAGGAAATGGGTTCAACTACCGTAGCACACAGCAGTTTGAATCGCGTTGTCTTAATGCAGTAAAAGAGAGCAGGAGCGAGAACATGGGATTGTATCGATATGATCAAATGGTTGGTTGCTTGCCTGATGGTTCGATGCACTGATACGGTTCTTCGTTAGGGTAATCACGGTACTCCTTGGAGGCAGAACCTGTCGCAAAGGACACCGATACACAACCATCACCAAACAATATGCAACAATATGATGCATGCATGAAACATAGCAATATGAGTGTGTTGGGCTAATGCAACTAAAACCAGAAGGGTTTGAACAAATTTGAATCATAGATTCAAATTTCAAACTCAAACATGGCCTCGTAAAGTGCTTTTCCTTGTTCTGCTTGAAACATCAATTTAACTTGTTTGATCATGCATGAAAATAGTACAGATGGATAGATTGGATTTTTCTGATCATTTTTCATATATAATTTGTCCAATTTGGAGTTACAGAATAAAAGTTATGAATTTTTTGAAGTTTAAATAGTATTCTGGAATTTCCTAATTTAAATTAAATCCAGAAATTATAATTATTGCGCCAGCATGACGTCAGCATGACGTCAGTGGTCAACTGCGGCTGGCTGAAGTCAAACCTGACGTGTGGGGCCCACACGTCAGTGACAGGGGGGGTTAAACAGGGTTAATTTAATCCTAATTACTAATTAGTGGCGCTGGGGCCCACTAGTCAGTGTCAGGGGGTTAACTAACAGTGGTTAGCGCTAATCCTAATTAGCTACAGGGCTGGGCCCACCTGTTAGGGACTCAGGGGGTGTCCTGCCGTGGTCAAAGTGGGTCAAACCCACCGGCGACGTGACGCCGGCGAGGCCCGAGACGGCGGCGCGATGCGGGATCGCGCTACAGGGCACGGGCGAGGCCGTTCTTGGGCTCGTTGGAAAGCTCTTGCTCCCGCGCGTCGAACGGTGGTGGTGGCCGAGCCTGGGGTGGCCGGAGTCGACGGCGGCGAGCTCGGCTGCGGCCGCCGGGGTTCGGTCGTGCACGGGAATAGGATTGGAGCTCGAAGGCGAGCGAAGCGAGGCACTAGGGACGCTCTACGGGGTCTTGCGAACTCGTTGGACTCACCGGGGTGACCAAATGGTCACCGGAGCTGCGTCAACGGTGAGCTCGGCGACGGCGGAGGTTCG
>NC_041381.1:366814484-366822914 GCF_002162155.2 Triticum dicoccoides | reverse complement strand
GGAAGGCACTTCTCCCAGTCCATTCCAAATGAGATAACAGAGGCTCGAAGCATGTCTTCTAGAATTTGGTTGACGCGTTCCACTTGACCACTCGACTGAGGGTGGAAAGCGGTGCTAAAGGAGAGACGAGTTCCCATAGCATTTTGGAAACTTTCCCAAAATCGAGAGGTGAAAAGACTTCCTCGATCCGAGTTAATTTCCAAAGGAACACCATGGAGGGACACTATTCGGGAGATGTATAAGTCTGCCAGCTGACTAGCGGTTATACTCTCACGAACAGGTAAGAAATGGGCTACTTTGGAAAGACGATCGACCACGACGAAAATAGCATTATTCCCTCTCTTGGTCCTGGGAAAACCGGTAATGAAATCCATACCAATTTTATCCCATTTCCATTCAGGAATAGCTAAGGGTTGAAGGGTGCCCGCAGGCCCTTGGTGCTCTGCTTTTACACGACGACAGACGTCGCAATTAGCAATAAACTGAGCAATTTCTCTCTTCATCCTAGTCCACCAGAACCTCTGGCGTAGGTCCTGATACATCTTAGTACTACCGGGATGAATGGTGAGAGGAGATTCATGAGCTTCCTTAAGGATTAATCGCCTTAGGTTGCGCACTTTGGGAACCACTAGTTGATTCCCGAAGTATACGACTCCTTGATCATTAATGGAGAAACAATTCGCAATTCCTTTCTGAATGTTCCTCTTGATGCGGGAGATTCCCGGATCTACCTTCTGTGCTTTGATAATTTGATCCGTAAGGGTAGGTTTTGCCACCAAGGTGGAAAGAAAACCTTGAGGTACAATGTGAAGGTTAAGCTTCCGAAATTCCTCATGGAGAAGCGGTTGACTTTGTTGTAACATCAGGTTGTTACAATAAGATTTACGACTTAGCGCATCAGCCATGACGTTGGCTTTCCCTGGGGTGTAGGTTATTCCTAAGTCGAAGTCTGTGATCAATTCAACCCAACGTCTCTGCCTGAGATTCAAATCCGGTTGGGTGAAAATGTACTTCAGACTTTGGTGATCAGTGAATATTTCGCAACGATTACCGAGGAGGTAATGTCGCCAGGTCTTAAGTGCATAGACTACGGCTGCAAGCTCTAGATCATGAGTAGGATAATTCTCCTCATGTGGGTGCAATTGCCGTGAAGCGTAAGCAATTACGTGTCGATCTTGCATGAGAATGCAACCTAGTCCTTGTCGCGAGGCGTTGCAGTAGATAACAAAGTCCTTGGAGAAGTCTGGCGGTACCAGCACGGGAGCAGAGGTCAGGCGTCTTTTCAGTTCCTGAAAGCTGTGCTCACATTGTGGAGTCCATTCGAACTTCTTATCTTTCTTGAGGAGTTCGGTTAGAGGTTTAGCAACCTTGGAGAAGTTCTCGACAAAGCGACGACAATAGCTCGCTAAGCCCAGAAAACTCCGAACTTGCTTGACCGATTCAGGTGGAGTCCAATTAAGGACGGCTTGAACTCGCTCAGGGTTAACAGCAATACCTTTACCAGATATTACATGACCCAGATAGGTCACTTCTGACAACGAGAATTCACATTTTGAAAATTTGGCATAAAGGCGATGCTCTCGAAGTTTCTTCAACACTAGCCTTAAATGTTCGGCATGTTCTTCCTCGTTCTTGGAGTAGATGAGTATATCATCGAGATAAACTACGACGAATGTATCCAAATACTCCATGAAGATTGAGTTCATTAACCGAGAAAAGGTGGCTGGAGCGTTGGTTAAACCGAAGGACATGACGGTGTACTCGTATTGGCCATAACGAGTAACAAAGGCCGTTTTAGGAATGTCCCCGTTTCTGATTTTTATTTGATGGTAGCCCAACCTCAAATCCATCTTGGAGAAGACTGAGGATCCAGCGAGCTGATCGTACAGGTCGTTGATCCTGGGAAGTGGATATTTGTTCTTGATTGTGACCAAATTGACAGGTCGGTAATCTACAACCATCCGGTCCGTACCATCCTTCTTCTTGACGAATAGGACGGGGCAAGCCCACGGAGATGAGCTAGGTCGGATGAAACCCTTTTTCAAGGATTCATCGAGTTGTTTCTTAAGCTCGGCTAGTTCTAGTGGTGCCATCTTATAAGGTCTTCTAGCAATCGGAACGGTTCCGGGGATGAGGTCGATTACGAACTCAACATCCCTGTCAGGTGGAACACCTGGCAATTCCTCTGGAAAGACATCCGGGAAGTCACAGACTACCGGCACGTCCTCAAGGTCTGGCAAAGGGCTGGCGTTAAGAGAATATATTTGTCGCTTGGCTATTCGGGTCAAGACATTGACTATCTTCCCCGAAGGATGGGTGAGTTGAACAGTCCTAGAGAAGCAATCAATTTGGGCATGATGAGCTGACATCCAGTCCATACCCAGAATGATATTAATATCTGAAGATTTAAGGGCTATCAAAGACGCAAGGAAAACAAGTCTGTCGACTTGGATTTCATTTCCATAACTTACCCTAGAGGTCTGCCATCTAGAACCAGGGGTAGAAATTTCCATAGTGGATGGCAAGTCACAGAATGCAACGTTATGCGAATGAGCATAATTTTCAGATATAAAAGAATGAGAGGCTCCTGTATCGAAAAGAACAGATGCCGGGTGGCAATTAACAAGAAGCGTACCGAGAACGACGTTGGGATCCTCTTGAGCTTCTTCGGCAGAGATACAGTTGACATGGCCACGTGAAGCGGTGACCGGCTTGGCGTGGAATATTTTTCCTGTCGGCTTGCCACGGCCAACAGCTTTAGCAGATTGATTGGGGTTGGTCTGGGGACACTCACGCATATAGTGACCAGATTCCCCACATTTGAAACAAGTCACGGAACTGGTACGTGGAGGAGCATTGTTGGTTGGACCCCCATAGGGCTTGGTCGGTGCAGACTGTTGAACAGGGCGAGGCGCCTGGAAAGATGGCCTCGGTGTGAACCTGGGTGGCAGGGCGGTGTTGGGCACCCACACGCGGCGCTTGATGACCAGCATCGGATGAGGAACCCATATCACGGCCATGCTTGCGTGTTGCGTCATAGTCAGTCTGACCAGTTTCAGCACTGATGGCTTTGTTGACAAGTTTCTGAAAAGATGTGCACTCATGCAGACGGAGGTCGCGGCGAAGCTCAGGACTAAGGCCCTTACGGAACCTTGCTTGCTTCTTGGCGTCAGTAGACACTTCCTCAGTTGCATATCGGGCGAAATTACCAAACTCCCTGCTATAGGCATCCACAGAAAGTCGGCCTTGGGTGAAACTGCAAAATTCTTCACGTTTACGGTCCATGAGACCCTCCGGAATGTGATGTTCACGGAAAGCCTCGCTGAATTCGGCCCAAGTAGTGACATGGCCCGCCGGGCGCATAGCTCCATAATTCTCCCACCATAGACTGGCGGGGCCTTCAAGATGATATGCAGCAAAGGTGACCTTGTCAGCCTCCGCTACCAGCGCGGAACGCAGTTTGTGAGAGATACTGCGAAGCCAGTCATCAGCGTCGAGAGCCTCGACTGAGTGGTGGAACGTGGGTGGATGCAATTTGATAAAATCACTGAGTGACACCACGTTAGTCCTCTGATGGTGTGCTGTATTCTGTTCAATACGCTCCAACAAACGGTTGGTCTCCCGCTTGTTTCTCTCAGCTTCCATCATAACCTCGGCTAGTGAAGGAGGATGAGGCAGATTTGCATCCCTGACTTCACTGCCTTCGGCCTGCTCTTGAGAAGCAGGGTTAGCGCGCGTGTTGACCATCCTAGGTGAACAAGACAATGATTTAGTCAGGATGATAAAATTCCAACATAGGATACAAAATGTAAGGAATAACTCGGAATGCAAGATGATCATCCGTATGACATGGTAGATACAAAAACTGCTTCTTTTATTCCATCGTCATACACACCATACAGGGTTTAGTACAAGACCAAACAAAGTACTATTACGGTGAAAAGAGGATTACATCTCATCGGAGGCATTCCAAGCTCCTATACATTATTTTTCTACACCTCCGGAAGAGTACAAACTAGGTCATATCCCACGAGTCACGCGGGACGATAGACGACACATCTAGTGCGAACTAGTGATACTACCACTAACTCAGACCGATCCGTAGTAGTCCTCGTAAAAGTCACCTCCATAGCCTGGAAGCTCAACATGATAATCCGGAAACAGACGATCTCGCGGAGCTTGTGGACCATAGGGGCTAGGATGAGGCCTTGGACCAACAGACGGTGGCCTGCGGGGATCGCGAGGTGGGGTGATGCCTCCTACATCACGCCAAACCATCACGTCCGGCAGAGCAGATCTCACAGGATAGAGATCGCGCATATCCGAATATCCAGCTTGCACCGCCGGTGCGAACCGAGTCAAAGTGGCCCAGTGGTCAGCACGGGTATTGAAGAGCTCTAACCTCAAGGCCCGATTTTCACGGTCCTTATCCTCGAGCATCTCAGCAGTGGTGCGAGTCCGTGAATCCTCCTGAGTGGGGTCAGCATAGATAGCCTGGAGATACCCTTGTGCTCCCGGAAGTGATCCTGGCATATACCGGAAATCAGAGTCCCGAAATAGACCAGATCTGACTCGCATAATGGTCATCATAGAGTAGGCGGCGTCCTGCACAGCCATCTCAATAGTAACCCCGAGTCCATAGGAGCAGTGAAGAGGCTCGGTGGATCCAGGATAAGATGGAAATATCCTGACAGTGCAGAGATACTGGCTTTGATTAAAATCTCAGAATTGCTCTTCGACCGTGTACTCAGGATACCAGCGGTATCCAGCCTCAGTCATTACCCTGACCAACTTAGCAGTATGGCCGGGTACATCTAGACATCGAGTCAGGCGAACCACTTGATTGAGGTCGCGAGTGGCCATCTGAAAGCACAATCATAATGCAAAGGCATTAGAATTTCTAGCAAAATTTCGGCAGCATAACAGCTGTAAATGCTCAAGAAGGATTTGAGACATTTAACAAAGGATTTCGTACACACTCAACATCATCATATCAAAGTTCTGAAACCATTCTAGCAACATAATGTGGTAGAAGAACTGAACTAGGCTTGTATCCAACAAACTTATAAGGTACTACTGATTAGTAACACGTGATCCTGATAGAGAGAATAGATCCTAATTCCTTAACCCCCGGTGGAAGAATGGACTGACTCAGATCAGAATGTCATAAGATAAAGGAGTAAAAAGAGCCTTACGTTCCAACCCACAAACAATTCCCCTACATATAACTAAAGAATTTCTAGACTCAACATCGACCAGTTTGGCTTGAAGAACCTACAGGCAGTCCGGCTCTGATGCCAATGCTGTCAGGACCCCGACTCGATGTCACATCGATCTAGCCGGTAACACCTCATATCACTTTGCGGCCTCACGCACGGTATCCCCACGGGTGTCGTCTTACCTTTTTCCTGGGACCGTTTACGCCTTTTGGCTCGCGTATATGATAGTGTCGCTAGCATCCATATGATAAGGAGCCCGGGCTGACATGACTAGTCGTAAACCCAAAGTGGCACAGACTTACAGGGATAGGCATCCATGACCCAGCTTCGAACGTGTCGGTCATCAGCAAGTGGGTCCGGGCTGTAGCACTGGGCTAGCAGGACTCCGGTAAACCGGGCTGTAGCGGGCTAACAGGACTCCGGTACTCAAAGCGTGACATTTCCCCGAAGGGACAGACACAGGAACGAAGAAGGACACATGCCGGCCAGCCTAAGTGTTCCAGAGCAGTAGCAAGCTACCATGGCTCAGCGGTAACACTAGGAGACATTTCCCGGTAAGAGAGGCTACTAAGGATAAACAACTAGATAGTCAGATCCCACACATACCAAGCATTTCAATCATACACACAATATGCTCGATATGTGCAATACAACGAAACATCACAACATGACTCTACGACACAAGTACTTTATTTAAGGCTCAGGGAGCCATACATAACATACACCAAGGTACGGGTCTCACGACCCAACATACAAGTCATACAGTCATACAAACCAGCAGCGGAAGTAACTTGTCTGAGTACAGACAACTAGTAAAATAAAAGAGGCTTGGAAAGCCTAGCTATACTACGTGGTCCTTCACAAGCTCAGGGTCACCACCTGGGTCTTTAGCCTACTCGTTGATGTCAACGTCTACATAGAACCCATCAGAAGGGGTTGCAGCATCTTCTGTAAAAATGTAGATTATAGCAACATGAGTACAAGGGTACTCAGCAAGACTTACATCAGATCCTACATACATGCATAGTATCACGAAGGGTTGGTGGAGTTATTGCAGCAAGCCAACTTTGACTCTTGGCTAGGCTATCCTACGATACTCCAACTTGAAATGGTTTTGCGCACACGAGTCCACTACTCACCACTTCAATACACTACCGAGGATCCACCTCCGTCTTCCCACGGAAGGGCCATCCTCGGCACTCACACTTATCTTGAGGCTTTTAACAGTTTCCATTTACTTGCCTATGAACTGTATAGGCAACCAAGTAGTCCTTTACCGCGGACGCGGCTATTCGAATAGATCATGTTAACCCTGCAGGGGTGTACTTCTTCATACACGCTCTCACCACTTACCGTCGTTTACACGACATGTACTCGGCAACCTTCAAGCGGAAGCCCAACGTGGGTGTCGGCCACGACCTACCTAATCACCTAAGCCTCCAGTCCAGGTTTATCGCCTATTCAGGTTCCATCCGCAGGGAGTCCGGCCGAGGTTTCCCATACGGCCCCGAACGATGTGAACAGGGTTCCCGAGATACCTAACGGGTATTCGGTACACCCGGCCACGTACCTACCGCATCACAGCCCACCCCTACGGTCAGCGCTGTCCACGGCCTCCAGTAGGCTACAAACACCAGAAACTAGTTGCAACTCCTGGACGGAGAACTAGGGTGAATAAGAAGCCGAGAGGGTCCATTGGTTTCGGGCCCAATGCATGGTAGTAGCTGATTCTTAAATCACACATACAGATCTCAGTGCTTAAGGTCGGCTTCAATGAAACAACCCACCATGTACTCCTACATGGCCTCTCATCGATACCTTTACCAAATCGTGTTCACCACACCACTCCCATTACTGACATAATCATTTCACTCTAGCCCATCACCCAGATGAACCAGACCTGACACGACTCTAAGCATAGCAGGCATAGCAAGGTAGGAACAACACATACATAGGGCTCAATCAACTCCTACACATGCTAGTGGGTTTCATCTAGTTACTGTGGCAATGACAGGTCATGCAGAGGAAATGGGTTCAACTACCGTAGCACACAGCAGTTTGAATCGCGTTGTCTTAATGCAGTAAAAGAGAGCAGGAGCGAGAACATGGGATTGTATCGATATGATCAAATGGTTGGTTGCTTGCCTGATGGTTCGATGCACTGATACGGTTCTTCGTTAGGGTAATCACGGTACTCCTCGGAGGCAGAACCTGTCGCAAAGGACACCGATACACAACCATCACCAAACAATGTGCAACAATATGATGCATGCATGAAACATAGCAATATGAGTGTGTTGGGCTAATGCAACTAAAACCAGAAGGGTTTGAACAAATTTGAATCATAGATTCAAATTTCAAACTCAAACATGGCCTCGTAAAGTGCTTTTCCTTGTTCTGCTTGAAACATCAATTTAACTTGTTTGATCATGCATGAAAATAGTACAGATGGATAGATTGGATTTTTCTGATCATTTTTCATATATAATTTTTCCAATTTGGAGTTACAGAATAAAAGTTATGAATTTTTTGAAGTTTAAATAATATTCTGGAATTTCCTAATTTAAATTAAATCCAGAAATTATAATTATTGCGCCAGCATGACGTCAGCATGACGTCAGTGGTCAACTGCGGCTGGCTAAAGTCAAACCTGACGTGTGGGGCCCACACGTCAGTGACAGGGGGGGTTAAACAGGGTTAATTTAATCCTAATTACTAATTAGTGGCGCTGGGGCCCACTAGTCAGTGTCAGGGGGTTAACTAACAGTGGTTAGCGCTAATCCTAATTAGCTACAGGGCTGGGCCCACCTGTCAGGGACTCAGGGGGTGTCCTGCCGTGGTCAAAGTGGGTCAAACCCACCGGCGACGTGACGCCGGCGAGGCCCGAGACGGCGGCGCGATGCGGGATCGCGCTACAGGGCACGGGCGAGGCCGTTCTTGGGCTCGTTGGAAAGCTCTTGCTCCCGCGCGTCGAACGGTGGTGGTGGCCGAGCCTGGGGTGGCCGGAGTCAACGGCGGCGAGCTTGGCTGCGGCCGCCGGGGTTCGGTCGTGCACGGGAACAGGGTTGGAGCTCGAAGGCGAGCGAAGCGAGGCACTAGGGACGCTCTACGGGGTCTTGCGAACTCGTTGGACTCGCCGGGGTGACCAAATGGTCACCGGAGCTGCGTCGACGGCGAGCTCGGCGACGGCGGAGGTTCGGCCGTGGTGGGG